>NC_091950.1:225501467-225801467 GCF_031021105.1 Erythrolamprus reginae
GTGGGTGTGGGGATAGGAGATGAGCTTTTGACCTGGATGTAATCTTAAGGGGCCTTAAGTTGGAATGAAACATGCTGAATCCAAATTGGCTTTGTTAAATAAATTGACTCTACATTAAAGAAAGAAAACGTAGAAGTTCATTTATTTTCTCAGATGCTGGGTCTTGGTTCGCATGACAGTTAGATTCTAAGATACTAGAGTATATTTTGTATAGGTATTCTTCTGAAAATGAATTGTGATTGTCTTGTCATTTGGTTTAAATCAACACTAAATATTAATGTAGCTCTTTCCCTTTTTGCTTTTTAGGGTCCTAAAGGACAGATTGGGCCACCTGGAATAACTGGAAACCCTGGCTTGATGGGTGATAGAGTGAGTGATATGGAAATGCTAAATTTTAATTTGACTGGTGTTCCAATTATGTTTACTTCCAGGGAAAACAGTCCTGGCCATAATCATACATGGTTGAACTTCATGAAAACTGGAGTTCAAAATAGTCAATGACAAAATAGTCATTTAAGCTTCAAGCCAGTCTTTAAATCCCATAGGATTGTAGCTATCTTCTCCTCATTATCATAGAATTCTAGAGTTGAAAGAGGGCACTGAGGCCAGCAATTCCAATCCTCTGCTTGGTGGACAAATGCAATTTAAAGAATCCTGACAGATTGATTGTCCAGTGCTCTGGAATGAAAGAAATAAGTAATGATCTTCCATCTGACATTTTTCTATGTCCCTGAAGAACAGCATTGTTTCCTCATCCACCATTCACGCAATCTTTGCAAGTCTAACATTTTTTTAGTTCTCTATTCAGATGATTTAGTTTCATCCTCATTGTCCTTCTTCAGTTTATTCTTGTTTGTCCAACACAATCTTAAAATGCACTGTCTGGACATTAGATACAATATTTAAAATAGGGTATGGCCAATACACAGTAAAGAGCAATTCATCCATTCATGCTTTTTTGTCAATGTGGATTAAAATAATTAGTTGTCAATAGGTTCAAACTCTGATTTCTATTACTCTCCCAATTTCCTTTCAGGGAGATGATGGCCCACCAGGAAATGGGACCATTGGCTATCCTGGTGCTCCAGTGAGTTCCATTTCATACTTCAAAGATTTAAACAGAATTTATTCTCTTTATGCTGTTTCAATTTTACCTTCCAATCTTCCTTTATTTTTCCAGGGAGATTCCGGAGTCAGAGGTGACCGTGGAATTAATGTAAGTATCTTTCTCCTCCTTATCTTACTGAACGGGGGAAATGAGAATCCCTTGTTTCTTTGTTATTTGTTTTGTAAAGAAGCAAGAAAAAGTCATCATCCTCTTCACTTCTGCAGCATTTGGATATCTCTATTGTATCTATTGTATCTATTACTTTTAAAAAGGGGGCTCAATTAAGCTGTGTGCTGTGATAATTTTACCTCATGACATAATATTGTAATGAGGTGTCTCAGGATAGGAATGTCTGCGTTCCAATTAGCATCCGAGAAATAAATCAGAGTCCAAACCTTGGCCTTCTTCCAAGTCCCAATGTATTAGCAGAGCCATATTGGTTACAAATTGTAGTCAACCCAATACTAACTTTTCCTATAGTTCTCCACCCAGGTTAAGGTTCATTCCTCATACCCACACCCACATCACATGGACCACTCTGGTTCTCTTAATATCCATGATCCCCCCCCCCATACTTCCAGCTGTTGCTGAACAAAGGATGACCTTGAATCTCTGGAAAGAATTTGTTCTGGATAGAATTTTTCCTTCTCATGCAACCACTCCTCCCCAGTTCCCATAGTACTATTCTATTTGTGGCAGGCCAAAGTCTCTAACTCAAAATAATGGCTTCAGCCTGACAGGGAAACTGAAAGGGAGTCAGAAGCAGGTTTTTTCTCACAAGGGCATTTTTGACCATGTTTGGGAACAAAGAGTTACACATTTGTATGTGGTAGGAGCCTCAGCATACCTCAAGGATGTATCTCTCTGTCCCCTTTTCATAAATACTGATATATAGGGCAAGTGGACTTGTAGGTCAGATCTATTGTCTGTCCTTATTATTCCCATCCTGCCAGCCTTCTGTCCTTCCCAATTCACATCAGGATTACCCTGGTCACTGATGGATGCGTGCTTCACCTGTCCAGTGCTGCACACCTCACGTTGTAGAGGAAGGCATGACGGGGGTGGGGGTGGACAACCACAGCCACTGAAGGGAAGTTCTATCAATCCAAAAGGGCATTCTTCTATAAAGAGATTTTTAGGGTTCTCATAAAATATTATAAAATTGTATTCCAGCCAAGTATATTTGAGATGAGTTGGGCAAACTTTGTCATTTGTTCTGAAAAACTTTTTTTTGCCAGCAGTCCTATTTGATACAATATATAGTTTAGAAACAACAGCACACTGAATGGAAACCAAAATGATACTTGTATTGCAGTTGAATATTCTGATAAACAAAATAAAATTACGAGTGCCACTTTTCTGAAGAAAGCATATCTACTGTCAGTTGCAGGAGACAGTCCCACATATTTTATATGCTTTTCCTAAATGTTGCCTGGTCTTCTTTAGGGCACCAAAGGCTACCCTGGGCCCAAAGGCGATGATGGTGAAATTGGAGAGCCTGGTAAACAAGTAGGTAAAAAATGGCATAGCGCATATTTGTCAAGAATCAACTCATTTGGATAATGCAATCAATGTTTTTGTCAATTTCTAGCTATTTATTTAAAATGAGAATTATGTAGTAACATTAGATGGATTGTATTATTCTGAAAAGATCCATGAGTTATAGTTTAGAATTGTTCAACCACACCAAATTTAGAAGAAGAAAGAGGGAACCCAATTGTGATTCAGCCTAAAACCCTGTGCCAATTATTTGGGACTAGATTGAGATCATTATCATAATCATAATAATTTATTAGATTTATATGCTGCCCCTCTCAGGGGACTCGCATCTTAAAATTGTTGAGGTTGAGAAATACTCATCTATATAATTTGTCTTTGGGATCATCAGCCAAGGAAAGATTCACATCTTTGTTAATCAAGTCATGAAAGCAGTGCATGGGGATGATAATCACAGTGGATTCTGATTGAACATCAAATGTGATGTTCACATTTTTTTATTCACATGATTTATTTTAGTTTAAATAAGAAAGAAAAAGAAGAAAATTGATAAGTACTTCTCTAGAGCTGAATCTACAGCACCTCTGTAGTTTGAAGCTGTGAAATAATTACTTAAAGTCTCAGCATAGCTGTTTCAAGGCCTTCCCAGGCTCTTGTGAGGTTTGAACTAACACCAAATTGTCTATTAGACAAGTCATTTTCATAATTTACAATTTTATTGTTATAATTAGAAATTTGAACAAAAGGAAGCAAAGCAGCCTTTCTCCTGATTTCTAATAGAAAAGAGCTGGTAACACCACTACCCACTTAGAAAATCTTCCTTGTTTTTTCAGATCGCTGAACCTGGGATCAAAGGCAAAAAAGGTGCCAAAGGTTACAGGGGATCAGAAGGAAAGCCAGTAAGTAGAAAAATAAGCTTCTTATTAATTCCAATATTATAAAAAATAGAACATCTCACCTCTCCTTTCATTTTAGATCTTAAAGAAAGTAACAGGCTATGCTACCATGATACTATCAGGAAGAACAGGGTTTCCCAGACCTAGCCTCAGAGTGGTACAAATGACCACTATTTTTAAGGCTTCTATAACAAAAAGAGTTTTTCTGAAAAGGCCTCACCTGCAGGAAAAATTACCTTCAATTCACCAGAACATCAAGTTTTAGTATCATTAGAATCATTGAAGGCTGCAATCCTTTCAGCTGGTCGAGGTATGACTACACCATTAGGGAGGAAGAATTGTTTTTGTTCATGATGAAAAGTAAGATTTATCTCATTTATTTTAAAGAACAGCTGTGTTTTAAATAATGTACTAGCAGTTACATAGTCCAGGGCAATGGGGGAGATAGCAATCTGGGATCTTCAATAGCTAGCAGCCAAAATTCCTTAGCATATTTTCATTTCTTCTTCAGTCTAGTTTTGGAACTGAGCTTCACCAAAAGCCACCATATGTCACAGCCACCTTTCTATTTGTTTGGAATTTCTGTATATAACTGAGAATTTTTCTCATAGCCTTTACCATGGTTTTACTCCTAGGGACCTCCAGGACCTCCAGGACTCCCTGGGCCAGATGTGAGTAGAACTGAAACTTTGTGGTTTATCTTCTTCTCTACCCAACAAAACACTATTTTCATGAAAAGTTGAGTAAACTGCTTATCACAGTAAACATTGCACATATGAGAGATTTAGAACAATTTTATATAACATTTAGCTGCTTGGAGGAAGGTTAATTCCATAGTCAGTGGCTTCTCTCTTTTAAATCCAGAAAATAATATTCTCAATTTTATTTAAAGAAAGACTTTTCTTTTAGTAGGTCTTCTTAGATCAATTTATTACTTATTTTCATTCATGGATACCTAAGCTTTACCCATTCCTTGACCTTCATTCTAATTTGTGAAATATACCAACAAGTAGCTTTAAAAAAAACTGGCCAAGATTTCCTGTCACTTATCCCAGGTCCTGCCAGTCTAGCAGTTTGAAAGCTTGTAAATCCAGGTAGATAAATAGGTATCACTTTGGTGGGAAGGTAAGAGTGTTCCACATTTTGCCGTCCTTTTTGCAGCGTGATGTCATGCTGATCACATGTCTGCGGAAATGTCTTCAAACAACATTGGTTCAATGGCTTAAGGAAATGGAGATGAGCATTCCTTCTTAAAGGATTAGTGGGTTAAAATCCACAGAGACTCCCTTTTCCTTCACCAACAAATGAAAGAGCCAGTTTGCTCTGGTGGTTAGAGCACCAGGCTAGAAACCAGGGGACTGTGAGTTCTAGCGCTGCCTAAGGCAAGACACCTGCCTGGGTGACTTTGAACTGAGAGTCACTTTCTCTCAGTTCAACTCATTTCAGGGTTGCTATTGAAGGGAAAATAAGAGGAGGATGTAGGATTGCCTTGTTCACAACATTGAATTATTTGTAAAAACAATAAAGGCAATATTAAAACATGGAAATAGTCTTTAATGCAACACTATATTGATCTGCTTTGCCCTTGATATTATTTCAGTACAGATGCATTTTCAGATTTAGTTTTTACAGAAATCAAGATTAGCTTCAGTTACAGATTAAAATGTCAGAGATCTTTTCACTATTTCCTGCATATCAAATCATTTTCTATCAATGCTACATCCTCTCAAATGAAGCTTATGTAAATATATTATGAGGGACCCTTGACACTCTCTGGGTGGATTGTTTTCTTGTAGATGTTTCATTATCCAAATTAGGAAACATCAGTGCTGATTATATAGCAGCACTGATCATGTTACCTAATTTGTATAGAGAAACATCTGAAAACAACTCACTCAGAGAGCATCAAGGACTCCTCATAATTCATTTATATTTTAACCCTGAGTTACGAATATTTTCTTTTATTGGTTTGATATCAGGAATAATCTATGCTTTCCTGTTCCCCTTCCATAAACTCCCATGACTCATTTGATAGTGGCAGCAAATTTTGGCAATTCAGTTGCCAAAAATTGACACTGCAACTTCCTGCAGTCTTTAAATAAAAAAGCCAGTCTTAAAATTCTGTATGTGTCTGTATGTTTGTGCATATGCCTTTTAACAGTTTAGGACTGCTAAAGAATGGTGGCAATCTGTATCCATTTGCAAATAAATAGATACAGATTGCCATCATTCTTTAACAGCCCTAAACTAGGATGTTGAAAGAAAGAATCTGAAGTTCAATTGTAGTCTGTAAATTTCCTGAACTGTTTGCTAAATTAACTGTAAGGATATCAAAGGTAATTTTCTTCAAGATTACAGGGAAGGACCCAGTTCATTCTACAGTTCCAAAGTCTCAATGAGACCAACTTTTCTTCCTTTGTTTTTAGGAATGTGAAATTTTAGATATCATCATGAAAATGTGTTGTAAGTATTTTATTTCAGCTCTTCCACAGTTAATAACAGCATCACAGATTAGCAAATATTATCATAATGAGAATTGGCAGCTTACTGGTTTTACCAAATCACCATCACAAACTATACAATGTCTCTAGCTTTTCAACTGCTTCATCCCCAATACAGTGCTATGTGATTAATGCAACTTTTCCCAAATTAACATTGCATTCCTTCAAATGTAATAAGAATATAATAATTACGAAGTTGCTTTAGTAAAAATGCTACCATGGCAAACCACTTGTAACAAATTGATTAGAACCTGATCTTGCTTTTCATTTATTTTTGCTGTTCTCAATTGCCAGCAAAGTGACACATTTTAAAGCTAAGTTCCATTCATGCATTTGTTTGAATATTTTAGGTAATATATCAAAAAAATGTCATCATATATTGTAAATGAATGACATTAAAGGCATAAACATATGAAGGAAGACTCAAATAATTCCTCCCCTCATACATTATTTAGACATACAAATCATGCATTCATATATTCAAACAAGCAGAAACTCCAAAATCCTACAAATGTACATCTATCTTTAATGTTTCATATTCAGAAAATTTCATGGGTCCTTGTGACAGCCCCCACCCAAGGCAACATCCACTGCTTACAGTACAATTTCCTATTCATTGAATTTTTCATTATTCTAGCCTTTGTGTATCTGCTGTAGGATGAAGGCCTTTTCTGCATGTTTCCAACCAATATGGTCTTGAGCTTTCTTTTGCCAGTTAAATTCATATGAGACTGAATCATATGTATAATCCAGTCAATTATTCTCCTCAAAAACTCCTCTAGTCAGCATGACTCAAAAGCAATGGTGATAGAGAATAATAATTTACAGTATGTATCATCATCACTGCCACTTATTAGAAGGACTAAATTTTAAGGGATGGAGATACAATATTGTTGCCATTATGGAAAAAGAACAGGTTGGAATTTGTTGTGTCTTGTTTGATGAAAAAAGGGCTAGAGGTGACATGATAGCAGTGTTCCAATATCTCAGGGGCACAAAGAAGAGGGAATCAAGCTATTCTCCAAAGCAGGACAAGAATTATGTGGAAATTAAACAAGGAGAGAAGCAGAGGAGAAATTTCCTGACAATTAGAACAATTAATCAATTGCCGTGGGCCTGCCAAGGTATGCCCATGTTTCTCTAGCACTCCACGGACTGCACTGGCTGCCAGTTGGTTTCTGGACCCGATTCAAAGCATTGGTTATGACTTAGAAAGGCCTACATGGCATAGGACCACATTACTTACGGGACCATCTTCTGCCACACAAATCCCAGCGTCTGCTAGGTCCCACAGAGTTGGCCTTCTCCAGGTCCCATCAACTAGACAATGTCATTTGGCGGGACCTAGGAGAAGAGCCTTCTCTGTAGGAGCCCTGGCCCTCTGGAATCAACTCCCCCCAGAAATTCGCACTGCCCCCCACCCTCCTTGCCTTTCGTAAGAATCTGAAAACACATTTATGCTATCAGGCTTGGGTTCTGCTCAGTGAATGTGTAGGATGTGGTAGTATGCATGCGAATGTTTGATTTTTAAATGTTTTGCTTTTTAAGATAATTTTTAAAATTAATTATTTCTATTAATTGGATTAGAAGTGAATATATTGTATTTTTCATTGAAATGTTGTAAGCTGCCCCGAGTCCAAGGAGAGGGGTGGCATATAAGTCCAATAATAAATAAAATAAATAAATGAAACAACTTGCCTGCAGAAGCTGTAAATGCTCCAACACTGCGCTGACCCCCCTCCCCCCCATTTGTGCACAGGCCTTACTGATGCCTGGTACTTGAAAAAAATGCCCAAACAGGCAAACCAGAAGTTCAGGGAAACGCACTTCCAGTTTGCCATTGTGTTGGGTTTTTTGCACTCCAGAGGGTTTAGGGAAGCTTTCTGAAGCTCCGGAGTGCAAAAAACAGCACAACGGGAAAAATGGAAGTTCGGAAAATGCTTTTCCAGTTTGCCATGCTGTTTTTTGCACTCCAGAGAGTTCAGGAAAGCTTCCTGAAGCTCCGGAGTGCAAAAAACCCAAAAGTTTGGAAAATGCACTTCTAGTTTGCCCATTGTGCTGTTTTTTGCACTCCGGGACTTCAGGAAGCTTTCCTGAACCCTCCGGAGTACAAAAAACAGCATAATGGCAAACCTGAAGTGCATTTTTCTGAACTTCCAGTTTGTTCTTTTGCCTCCAGGCTGAAGCATCCAGAGAGCAAAACGGCCTTTCCCAAGCAAAAATCAGCTGGCCAGCGCACACATGCATGCTGGAGCTGACACAGTCTCAAGCCTTTTAATAAATCTTACACCATTTAATAATATTCATTACTTGGAAAAACATGCTATCAAATTATTTCCTGCTTTTGGTTGTCCTCCTATATCTTTGACCAGCAAATAGTGGTGCCTAGAATTAATGTTGATAGCTCAAGAATCAAAACTCTTCAATTCAGTTAAGATAACAATAATACATGATGTACATCAGAATCAAAATCTGAAAGCCAAAAGAAATTGGCATAAGCCAAAATTATTAATGTCAGTACTTTATTAATTTATTTACTTGCTTGTTTATTTGCTCAATGTACACAAGAGAAAACAATCTAGAATATGCTGCCTTGGAATGCTGTTTGGAAAAATAAATATGCAATTATGGTATCAATTTGTTTTTATTCACATATTTTGAAAAATATGTTATGGTTTTACTGCTGAATGATACAAATGTAATTATTACACTTCATAAACTAGAAATGAGTTGTTAGGAAAATGGCTTCATCTGCTGCTTACATGCCATTTTTAATTTCTTTAACAATGTTTATACAGTAATACCTTGTCTTACGAACTTAATTGGTTCCGGAAGTAGGTTCGTAAGGCGAAAAGTTCGTAAGGCAAAACATTGTTTCCCATAGGAAACAATGTAAAAGCGATTAATGCATGCAAAGGGGGGAAAATCGCAAAATGGCGCTCCTCTGGGTGCCACTGCCCAGCTGTAACCTTTTAAAATAGCCAGGGGGCTTCTTGGCGTTCTTCCGAACCCGAACTTTTTGGGTTTGGGTTCGGGAGGCTGCTGAGAAGCGCCGCCGCCTGGCTGTCATCTTCTGAAACAGCCAGGGGCTTCTCGGCGTTCTCCCGAACGCCGAACCCGGAAGTTCGAGTTCAGGTTCCGGAGGCCGCCGAGAAGCACCTGGCTGTTTCAGAAGGTTACAGCCAGGCGGCAGCACTTCTCGGCAGCCTCCCGAACCCGAAAAGTTCGGGTTCGGGTTCGGGAGAACGCTGAGAAGTCCCCCAGCTGTCTTAAAAGGTGACAGCCGGGCAGCAGCGCCCAGCAGAGCGCCATTTTGCGATCTGCGGTGGGTTCATAAGCCGAAAAAAGTTCGTAAGAAGAGGCAAAAAATTTCCAAACCCCGGGTTCGTATCACGAAGGGTTCATATCACGAGGTACCACTGTAGTTGTTATGTACCAGTGAAAATGAATTTTTTCTTAAACATCCTTGTTTGGAAATTAACTAGAATTTAGCTTAATTATTTGTGGCAAATGAGTAATAAATATCATGCAGGTAAAATACATGTGCACACATTGAAAAAAGTATTCAGTATTTTTATTATATTACCTATATTTTCATTTGTTTAAGTAGCAGTATGTTAAACAACTGGAATGTGGAAAACATTATAAAATATAGCCAATATGAAGAGAAACATTTTCCAATCTTTTTAAATTGTGCCCCTAGCTAAATAGCGTAAGTATGGATGTATTTCAGCACTCTTTGTATTTGCCTAGTTTGTATTTCTCAATACATTTTATTCCTTTCTCCCCCTCTGTCTCCTTCACCTCAGCTTGCTGTGGTAAGTTTCCTATTTGGAATGTCTTTATCATTCTTTTATATCACTTGTATAAAGATTTCGATGGAAATCCATTTTTTAGCCCATTCTTCAGTAGCGGGCAGTCCTAGAATTAATTTCTGTAAGACTGCCTGCTGCTTCTGCCACTTTTTCAATGTATTGTTATAGTTACCTGCTGTAAGAATTTTAAATTAAACATCAAATCTGTTTGGCTATATTATCCCAGAGATTCATTGTTACCGTTATTATCTAGTTTTAAAAAGTAGATTAAAAGAGAACTAGACAAAATATGTTCATTAGCAGTATTTGTCATGAAAAGGATATTTTGATGATACATTTATTGAAATATATATTCAGAAATCCCCAGTTGACCAACTGAATCAAAATATTGGTCTAAATATTGCACTGCTTATTTAGCATTATTTATCCACTACTGTCACTAATTTTGAGATTTGTATGCATAGCATAAGCAAATGTCCACTTGTGTGTAATATTGAGATTTGACAAATTTGGGGAGGCAATTATTTATTCTTTCTAAGGCTTTTTAGTAGACTTTAGCTCTTTACAAGTTTATATAGAAATATTTATTAATTTTTATATAATGAAAGTATGAGTATTAAGCCCTGATTTAGAAATAGCTTATCTGCTCCCAACTCTTGAATAGGTTCATTCTAAAAAGTTTGTAATTTTTTCTAAATTGCCCCTTAATAGGAACCAGAAGTCTTAAATTAACTTAGTTACTTGCAATTGATTGGCAAAAACCACAAAACAGAAGCAAACCCCCCCCCCCAAATAAAACAGCAACTTATATTTTATTTACATCAACATGCACACACATGCACATACAAACATATGCATTTATTTTTGTAAATGCTTCATCCTAAAAAACATAAAATGCAAGCTGGATTGCCCATTAGATTCAGACATCCTGTCTCCAGTCATAAACAGAGAGCTGCACCTTATCTTTTGTTATGCAGAAGTTAAAGATAATTGACAGACATTCCCATGCTAAATTATTCTCTTTCACTAACTTAGTAATAATTTGTATCAAAGCACATTTGTCAAAATAACAAATAGTACAGATAATCCTCCACTTACAGCAGTTCATTTAGGGACCATTCAAAATTATGATAGCATTGAAAAATATAATTTAACACCATTTTTCACAACCTTTGCAGCATTCCCGTGATTGTGTGATCATAATTAAGATGTATTGCAACTGGTTCATGTTTATGACTGTTGCTGTGTCCTAAGGTCATGTGATGAACCTTTGAAAACTTTCCGACAAGTAAAATCAATGGGGAAGCAAGATACGCCTAACAATCGGATTATTGACTTATCAACTGTTGTGATCCACTTAACAACTGTGGCAAGAAAGGTTATAAAATGGGACTTAACAGATGTCTCACTTAACAACAGAAATTTTGGGCTCAATTATGGTTGTAAATTGTGGGCTACCTGTAAAAATAAAAAATAACAGTTTAAAATATAAACATTGCCCCCTTAGTTTCTGAATCCTTTCATAGGACCACTCTTAATTGAGCTACTTACCAATACATTTTAAATCTTTAAACTAAATTTTATCTTGTATTGTTGTAGTCTCAAAAGGAAGTTTAATTCACAGTAAAGTCTTTTCTTTACTGCACAAGAAATCTGCAGCTGTAATTGATTACTTCATAAATTGATTAAAACATGGGGAAAACAAATCTGTAAACCTCATAAGGACTCTGCTACAGTTGGAGCATAAATCCAGGGTTCCAGTAACATAATTCCTGATCTGGCTGCAACAACTTTTCTGCAGGTTAATCAAAAGGATCTACTGTTCAAATCTGATGGGGTTAATTTCTTGATCTCCCTTTGATCTAGGCTAGGGAAGTAAACACTGGCCAAAATCTCCTCATTGGTAGCTTTCAAAGCTTCAATGCTCTTCTCACTTTGGAGAACATTTTCAGGCTGCCATTTCCCTCTAGAAGCCATTTGACACACCTGAATTTAGCCTTAAATCATCAAGGAGACCTTTTATTGACTGTTGATGCTATAAATGCTATTGGTTGAATAAGCTTCTGAAAATACAATTTTCAAGCTTCTGTGTATGCTTCTACAGTATCCTATGTTTTTGTTACAGAATGTAAGTGTGGTCCCATTGATATAATATTCGTACTAGACAGTTCTGAGAGTATTGGAGAAATGAATTTTGGTATTGCAAAGGATTTTATAATTAAAGTTATTGACAGGCTGCGCACAGAAGAACATGTAATGGTAAGTCTTAGTATAATTGTTTGTTTGTTTGTTTATTAGATTTGTATGCAGCCCAACTCCTTACGGACTCTTTTACAACCAGTTGTTTAAAAGGTCGTCAAAGTTACAACAGATTTCCCCAGAACGACATACAACCTGTTTTTGAATTATGATGACATGGCCCTATAGACACATGATTGTATTTTGCTTACTTGGTAACTAGGCCATCTTTTATGGTTGATTATAGTCTATAACTTATTACCATTTTTCTAGTTTCCAACATTTGCTTATTGACTATCGTAAAATATGTTGCAATTTCAAATTCAGTCATGTAATGCCTTGACTTACAGCTGCATCAACCTATGATTCTAATTCTGGACTCTGTTATCAGTTGGCCATTCTGCTAAGCAGTACCCTGGTTTCTATCCCCAAGTTTTTCCCTAATGGAATCTCTATGAATAATTAGTAACAATTGGTGAATAGTATGCAGTAATGCACTTTAATGCATGAAACTTGTTAAATAAGTTTTGCTGGAGTTACCATAGTCCCAATAGTGTAATCTCTGACTTTTGGCTTTAGTTACAACTATGTCTTGGATACTTTTTTTTTTACAGTTTTCTAAAGAAGATTCCAATCTTGCTATTGTGCAGTATAGTCATAGTGGAACTGAGGAATTGGTTCTCATGAAAGATGGAGATGTTCAAGGTTTCAAGGAGTGAGTTCATAACAGATGAAAGAATTCTTGTTTTATTTGCCTTCTATGTGGTATATTGTGGAATATTATGTTTATTTAACTTCCTAAAAATATTTTCAAATATGAATAGCCACTACTTGCAAAAAGCTTATGGATACATTGTGGGTTGCCTTGCTCTTTAATGGGAAGAAAAGTAAAGAACTGGATTTGGTGGAGGCATACAGTATATTGGAGACAACATTTCAATGTCTTAAAGCTATGAAAAGATTTAGCTACTACAGTGGGTCACAATTGATTGTCAGTGGACCACATCTCATTGATTACATAAGTAAAGAGTTGATAGGGATTCAAAAGGAAGTTTATATGTGTTTATATGAGTCTGAAGAGCCATCAGCAAACAAGAGGGAACCAATATAAAATAAACAATCAGTGCTGCATGGATTCCACCAGAACTCAGTCCAAAGGTCTGAGGAGGTTGAATATCTTGGCATGCATGTGTCACAGCATGCTAGATATGCATTCTTAAGAAGATTAGAATATGGACAGTTTTAAAAATGTGTTAAAAGAATATTGTGTACAGGTAAGTTGTATGCAAAATCCATAACTTTAAAGAAAAAATGTGTGCACATAGCTTCTCCAGATGATTTTATGCAAAATAATTGAGACAATGGAGTAATGTATTGTGCCAGTAATACTGACATAGTCATGTCATCTGCAAAAAGATGAATAACGTAAATAAGTGTTAAAACTGACATTTGGGTATATATTAGCAAAATGATGAATAAGAACTACTTGGTTAATGTAATTTGGCTCATATAGACAAACTCCTTTGAGTTCTCTCATTATATGCATCTGGTGTTCATGTAAATATTTACAACAACTTTTTTTCTGGAAAGACACCACTTTCATTCTCTGGACAAATAGTTGTGATTTCCTCCAGTTTGTTGCATTCATTTCAAAAACAAAACATCTATTCTGTTGGATAGTTTATTCTAGAGCATTTCCTAATTCCATACCCACTGATCTATAGTTGAAAAATATCCTGCTTAGATGTTCTCTGCTTTAAAAAGAAATAACCAACAGATTTATTTGTGGTTGAATCTTGGCAAGTTAGGAATACAACTTTGTTAACAGATGAGATACCTATCACAAGGATTTTGAGCTTCATACAATGGATTAAATTAATTTATTGCTATTATTGTATTGGTTAGTTTCAAATTTTTAGAATGAAAACAAACTAGACTTCCTGAAAGAATGCAAAAATCTTCACATAAACTATATAGCTTTATTGGATAAGGTACAATTGGCTGAGAGTGATTCCTTTGATGCTTTATTACAAGGGCTGTAAAGAACCTTCACTGGATTGCTGGTGGCACCTTTACTGGAGAGGCTCTTGACTATACCAAAAAACGTCTGCCCCCATTTTTCACTCACAAAAGAGTTATCATTGTAATCACAGATGGACGGACTGACGTAATACAGGATCGAACACCCATCGATGTTCTTTGTGAAAGAGAAAATAAGGTGAAATCAATATAAATTTGGGGAAGTGGTGGGAGTGATAACCTGGAAATTAGAACAATGTGAGTTCTAGTCCTGTTTTAGGCATGAAAGCTGGCTGAATGTTTTTGGGCCAGTTTCTCTCGTTTAGTGCAACCCATCTCACAGAGAAGAAAGAGTATTATATACTGTATGTTCACTGACTTGAGTTATTTATTTAAAAAATGAATAAAGGGATGGATTATGATAGGTAGGTAAGTAGATGATAAGGTAGATATAGACAGACAGACAGACAGACAGACAGACAACAAAGCTTATGAGACCATATGTCCTTGTAATAAGGACAACAAATATAGACTGTATAAGAACAGCATTTGTAAATAAATTACCAGGAACTAGATATGATGGGAGTCGATGAGAAGGTAACATTAACTGCCAAGCCCCTTTCATGTTTTTTGAAGAACTTTATATATGCATAGTGCCCTGAAATTTCAATAAGACTTGATTGATGTTGGACTCTCTCAAAGGGACTGCTTTCTTGGCTTAAAGACAGTGGACATTATGGTGGTGTTTTTACCTAAAATCTACAAATATTTGTGCTGTAGTATTATTGTCTTAGGAATATTGCTGCAATCTTCCGGTAAACCTTTCAAGTGGATAGTAAATTTCATTCACATTTTTGGAAGCACCAGATTCTTCATAACACTCGTTTATCTAAATGTAAGCATTATAATATCTGTTAATTCTTTAGGTTGTCCCTGTGGGTTCTAGTGACATTTTCCGAGATCCTCCAGATTCTGAAAAATTAAGTGAAATATCCTGTGGAGGCCTCACATTTACCCAACCAGAGTATATTGCCTTGCTGGATGACACTTTCATTCAGAATGTTACATCTTACGTTTGTCGAGGTAGGTGAATAAATTGATTTGCTGCTAATTTGGTTTAGCACAGCACAGCCTTGTAGCGTGTCCAATGAAGCTACAATGTTCCTTCCTCCCCCCCCCCCCCCCGTGCCATGCTTGTTCCACATCACTTCTACAGCTGTCCATGCTCCTACAGGTCTTGCAGACCTCTATCTTTAGTCTCTTCTGCTCTCTGCTGCATAACTATTAGATAGATGCAAAAAGTTAGAATTGTTTGTTTCTGTCCTCTAATGATTGTCCGGAGTTTTGAAGCCTGCCCGTAGTAGCCCCAACTCTTGTTAAAGGACTACTGACCACTTTAAAATAAGGAGATGACAGTTGTGGAATGCATGTGGTTACTTTAGCGCTATTTTAAATTAAGTTCATATTGATGCAGAAGAAATATCTTCTTAAATAGTTAACTGTGTGCTAATGTTTGCAAAATACTTATAATGAAGTTACCAAATATTAATTGTGTTTACATTTGTAATCAAAGATAGGATGGGAAACTATATACGGTATCGACCTCTCTGCTGGAAAAGCCATGTACAAAATCAATAAAATGAAGCAGCCAAGGCTAGTTGCCATTTGGTTGCAGTAGCAGTCTAAGCTGTACAATCCTATGAATGAAAAAATATAAACATGAGGCATTACAAAACACCTATTTCATTCTAACGGTATTCAGGAGTGCTTTAATGGGATTTTTGTTTGGTTTTACTTTATAGAAAAACAATGTCCTGACTATACCTGCCCAAGTAAGTATCCCATACTATTTGTCTTGTGTCTTGTGTCTTGTGTCTATGTGTCTTATTTTGATTTCTCTGCTCTATGCATAAACTTAATATTGCCTTATTTAATAAAATGTTTGCTGGGTTGCTTCATGGTGTCATTTTCATCTGAGCATGTCCAGCCAAATGGATAAGTTATTTCAGACAGTTGTAGCAATATAATATTGTAAATGGTAGTAATTTGCAGTTTGTTGTTTTATCAGGCGCTTTGGCAGTATTCCTGTCACCAGAATGATGTCTGCCCAGCCAATAGTTCCTGGCCTTTTTTTTAAAGGTTTCTGTTAAAATTCTGGCCAAAACCATTGTGAGCAGGATAAGAGAAATCTGAGCCTTAGTGTCCCAATTTCACTTCCTGTACATGAAACAGAATACCCTACGAAAATAGACTAAATATCCTGGGTCTAGAAAGCTTAGAACTGTGGCGCCTAAAACACGATTTAAGTATTGCCCACAAGATCATATGCTGCAACGTCCTTCCGGTCAAAGACTACTTCAGCTTCAACCGCAACAACACAAGAGCACTCAACAGATTTAAACTTAATATTAACCGCTCCAAACTTGACTGTAAAAAATACGACTTTAACAATCGAGTTGTCGAAGCATGGAACTACCGGACTCAATAGTGTCAACTCCCAACCCCCAACATTTCTCCCTTAGACTCTCCACAATTGACCTTTCCAGGTTCCTAAGAGGCCAGTAAGGGGCGTATATAAGTGCACTGATGTGCCTATCGTCCCCTGTCCAATTGTCTTCCCTTACCTTATCTATCTATCTATCTATCTATCTATCTATCTATCTATCTATCTATCTATCTATCTATATACATATATATACATATATCCTATATATTCTCTCCTTATCTCTTATATCATATATATCCTTTTTCCTTCTATCTTTATATATATTACTTAATGCCTACTCTCTTCCATATGTATTGTATATTGGACAAAGAATTAATAATAATAATAATAATAATAATAATAATAATAATAATAATAATAATGACGATGATGATGATGGAGAAGAAAATCACAAAAGCACAAGACAAGCTTTGCAATTGCCTCATTTGCAGCTGCTTCAGCCTCCCTAATAGGAATATAAAAATGCAACTAAAGAAACATAATTTTATCTATATGAATCAAATGCTAAAAAATCTCTTGTCAGTATTAACCATATGCAACATCTATCAGTTAATTCCCAAATAAATTGAATTTTAGAATGTTATACTCAATGTGCCTCTGTATTGTGTAACAACAGAAAAGTCCCTGTTATTCTGCTTCTTTTTTATATACAATGAGTGCCCAGGGGAAGGCAGCATTTTGGAGGGGGGCCCTCCCACCTCTGGGGTATGGGCCTCTGAGAGATGTGGGGAAGAGAAAATTGCTCCAGATCAGCAAGAGGGCTTTTGCTTCAATGAAAACTGCTTAGGCTAGAAAACACAAGGTGTTTTCACTTCGTGTTGGAAGAGAGCTCCTTCCCAGTTCAGCTGTATGACTCAGTCTCCTTTGCTGAGGAGCTCTAGCCTAAACTGTCTCTAGAAACTTTTCAGGGATATGCAAAGAAGGGAAGGAAATGGATGGATGGATGTTAGTTTGCACTAATGCAACTGCTGAAAGCAAATTGTTGAAACATATGCAGTAGGGATAGTCAGAGTGAGACTATCCTTGTGAGCTGGGGTGGAATAGTGGTTAGCGTGCAGCACTGTAGGCTAATTGCTAGCTATAGTTCAGCAGTTCAAATCTCACCACCGACTCAAGGCCTTCCATCCTTCCAAGGTGGGTAAAATAAGGACCCAGATTGTTGGGGGCAATATGCCGATTCTGTAAACTGCTTAGCAGTGTTCCCTCTAATTTTTTGGGGGGGTGGGCGGAAAAGTATAGTGTCTGAGCGGCAGTCCCTTCGGGACTGGGCAGCACAGAAATAATAAATAAACAAACAAACAAACAAATAAAAAACCCACCCTGTTTTGCCTCAGAGAATTTCAAAATAAAATACTGTACTGTGTGTCTATAACAGTGAGCTCATAATAGGGCAACTCTATCAACATCAAAATGCCACTTAAATAGTTGAGCTAGTTTCAAACTAGATTTTGATTTTCTTTCTCTCTTCCTTACTCCCTTTCTTTTTCTTTCTCTTTTCCTTCCTCTCTTTTTTCTATCTGTTTCTCTCTCTTCCTCTCTCTCTCCTTCCCTCTCACTCTTTCCCTCTCGGCTTCTGGGCAGGTTTGGAAAACTCTGAGTTGATGATGATTTTTAAGTGAGCGATTGCTCACTGCTCAGCTTAGAAGGAACTATGCTGCTTAGAGAGGGCTGCAAAAGTACTATGAAATGGTATATAAGTCTAAATGCTATTGCTTTTCTCTTTTCAGTTACTTTTACTGACTCAGCTGATATCACACTTCTCGTGGATAGCTCTACCAGTGTTGGGGCCCATAACTTTAATATCACCAAGAAGTTTGTGAAACGTCTTGCAGAACGATTCCTATCAGCTGGAAAAAGTCCAGGAGCTTCTGTGCGCATCACTGTTGTCCAGTATAGTGGCAACACACAGCAAAAACTGGAGGTGGACTTTCAACGGAACTACACAGTGATAGCTGATATAATTGACAAAATGGAATTCATAAATGATGGCACAGATGTTGTTGCAGCTTTGAACTATGTCACCAACCTGTTTCAGAGGTCCTCTCGTTCTGCTATTAAGAAGAGGGTACTGATCTTCTCGGATGGCAATTCCCAAGGTATCACTGAAAATACCATTGAGAGAGCAGTCCGGAATGCTCAACAGGGACAGATTGAAATGTATGTACTTGCTGTTGGCAAACAAGTCAATGAGCCCAACCTACGTTTGCTTGTCTCCCAAAAAGCGGCTCAGGATGAAGTAATCTACAGAGAGCGCCACCTTTTCAGAGTACCTGATTATCAATCTTTGCTGAAAGGTGTATTCTATCAAACTGTATCCAGAAAACTAGCCATAATGTGAGGAGGTGATTCCTAGAGAAGCAAGATAGTGTTATTTGATTTCAGGAATAAATTGTTAACCTCCCATGGAACCCATGTTTTTATACAAAGCCATAATCTTTTCTCCTCGCTTTCAGGCTGTGCTATGTTTATCCCTGTCCATTCCTCTTTTCTTTATTGTCCATGAATTCCTCCAGCCTACAGGAAGAAATAGAAATTGTTTTATTCTCACTCTGGTTCATAACTAACCAAGAGAAAAATTTTGTTTCCTATTTGACAAGCGATAAACCAGGCTAACTAGGAATGTTAAATGCACTGTCTTTATCCTTATTAGTACTCCTCACATGAATATAAATATTTTATTTTCAGAATAAAATGCCACATGAATTCATTGCCTTTTTTTTTGTAACTAAAATTTTGTAACTAAAAAGACAGTATAATAGCATTTCCTGAACGAGGAAGCTCCAAAAGAATTATTCCATTTTTAGTAACAAGAGAAGTTCCAAAGAATATTTATTGCCCTCCATGTTCAAAAGGTGATGGTGATGGTGATGGTGATGGTGACTTGGCAATAATAAGCTCACAATATCTAGCCCAGTTTAGAACTGGAGAAGAAGGTACAAGCCATTTAATCAACCAAGATTGAATTATTAACAAGAATCAGAAAGGACCTTGGAAGTCTTTTAGTCCAACCCCTGCTCAAACAAGTGACCCGATATTATTTGGGACAAATGGCTTCCAGTCTCTTCTTAAACTCTCCAGCAATAGAAAATTTTAATCCAGTGAAGATTGGCATTAACTAAATTATTTTTAAATGAAATTGTCTGGAAGCCTATACAGAACTCTGATTGTCAGAAGATTTTATTTTTTTTCAGTGTGATATTATGATACGGTGCTACACTCACTTCACAAATCGAGCTTTACATTATTGATATGTTTACATATTCAAACTTGGTTTGGACAGGTTTCATGTAATATTTCAAATGGTGCTGTTGCTATGAATTCAGTATGGTTTTTTTTAAATGAAGCAATTTCAGAATTACAGCTTGTATTTTTGTAATCAATATTCATTTTACCACTTTGTTTTATTTTATTCCTTTGTTTTACTGACAAATGTTCACTTTTGAGATTTTTTTGCAAATAAATTTAGTTCCATAATTTTATTGCCTTCTCTGTTGTTTGGAAAAGGGGCCTTACAGACTCTTAATTTTTTCCCTCACCATTTACTACAATAATATGACGCTCCTCCTCGATGGAAGATAAAGTGGTTCTACATCCGTCTGAAATTATAAAAGTGATGATAACTAGTGAGAGGTTTTGTTCATTTGGCTTTTTATACATATATTACATTAAAACAGTCTTAAATTCTTTATATATATATATATATATATATATATATATATATATATATATATATATATATATATATATATATAATTATTAGAAGTTTTTAAAAGAGTATACAATGCAGCCTCAATTAATACAGAGTAAAGAAAAAAAGAAAGATATAGAAGGAGAATTATAAAAGAAAATAGAAAAAAGCATCTGACTTTAGAATTCCAATAGAAGACCTCAGACTTAATAAAAGTTGATAAAATCTGGATAATGGACATGGCAGAACCTGGAGACAGCAGAAGAGAAAGAAAGAACTGGGGGAAAAATCACAAAATTTGAAGACCTACAAATAGAAGTAGAATAATTGCGACAAAAGAAAACAAAGTTAGCACCAATAGTAACAGGCACCATCAATGCAATCCCATAACACCTGGAGCGCCACTTTGAATACTATCAGCAATGACAAAATCACCCCCTGTCAATTGCAAAAGGCAATTTACTTGGAACAGCTTTTCATGGTGGGAGCAGGCGGCGGCGGTGCTTCGGAGCCTGGACGAGCCCGTCTCCCAGGACCTGCCACCGGCCACGGGGTTACCGGAGGATTGGCTGCAGCTTCGTCCCTGCCGGCAAAGACTAGAAAGCCGCTCAGGCAGGCCATTGCCCACGCTCCCTTAACAGGAGCCACCAGTAATCTCATGGCTGGTGGCAGATCCTGGGAGGTGGGCTCGTCCAGGCTTTGAAGCACCGCCACCGCTCCCACCATGGAAAGGCAGCTGAGGGGAAAAGTCATCTCAGCAGTTGCCGCCACTGCCGCTGCCTCCACTTTGCTGCTGGTGCAAGGCGGAGCCGCTCGCCTGAGCCATTTTTTGGCCTGCTGGGAGGGCTCCTCGGCCGAGAGGGAAAATCTGGCAGGTCCTGGGAAACCTCCCTTTCCGTTAGCGACCCTAGCAACAAAGTTCTCTGTTCAGCTCCCGCAGGGAGGAGAAGCTGCTCGGATCCTCCGAAGGGGCACCCCAATTGAGAAAGCGTGAAGGCTCGGACAATTTATACATACGAGCAGAGGGGGTGCGAGAGGGTGGACACACACAGAGACACAGAAAGAGATGGAAGAGACTGGTCATCTGGTTCAGGGATTTCCAACATTGACCACTTTATGACTTGTGGACGTCAACTCCCAGAGTTCCTCAGTCAGCAAAGGAACTCTGGAAGTTGTAGTCCACAAGTCTTAAAAGTTGCCAAGGTTGGAGATCCCTGCTCTAGAAACACTCCTTTTAAGGAATATTTTAGGTTTATCATCATCACCATATATTTCCATGCACTTCAATTGTGAAAATTGGAGTAGTCAAGAGAGGGGTCTTTGAAAACCTCATGGTATAGTTGTAATATTAAGGCAACCTCAGCAGGGAATTGTAATTGTAAATGATTTTATCACTTTAGTCACATTTCTGTGACTAAAGGAACAACTAACAAAATGAATTGTCCTCGTTTGTTTGAGTTAGGGGTTAGGAGTGCAAGGGTCTTCAAAGCTGGCAAGTCTAAGGCTTGTGGATTTCAATTCCCATTTCTGAGCTAGCATGACTGGTGGAGGAATTCTGGGAGTTGAAGTCCACAAGTTTTGAAGCTGTCAAATTTGAAGTTTGTTAAAAGTACATGGTTTTAAAAAGTGTACATGGTTTTAAAAAGTATACATGGCTGTAAAAAGTATTCTGCTACACTGGTATTTTATTAAACAATATAATATTACACCATTTGGTTCAGAATATTTTTTCCTTGTTTTCCTCCTCTAAAATCTAGCTGCGTCTTATACACCGGTGTGTGTTTTACACTGAAAAATATGGTAATAATTTGGCTCCAACAGCACAATGCTCTGGCAAGATGAGGTAAAAGGCAGTGCATCAGCCGGAAGAGGATCATGCTAACGCCGCTCCCCTCAACGATTGTAACTCACGATCAACCTCCAGAGCTGTTGAATGTGATGGAGGCGATCATGTGCTACAAAAACTGGCTGCGAAAGCAGGGAGGTCCTCATCCTTACCCCCTCAGCTCCCTACTGGGACTAGTAATTTAGAAGAGGATCTTAACCTGGATGATCCTACTATTTGGCTCATCAGCACCAATGTTTGGGGGGAGGCACCAATGTTTGCAGGAATGGCTTTGCAATTCCTGCAAAAGGTGACTCTCCATCTGTGCCTATGGGCTCAGCATTGGGGCCTCCTGCCCAAGCTATAGCCTCCATTTCTCTTTCTAATGTGGGGGGAGCAGCTACCTTGATTAAAGATACACCTCTGCCAGTTCCCCAGCCTACCTCTGATACTCTCATGGACTCTGCAAATATCCAAATGATTATTGCTGCTACTGCAGCTATGCATGGCAGGGTTTCAACAAATGGCGTGGCCTCCAAGGTAACTACAGAATTTCTCTGGGGTCCATATTTCTGCCACCCAATAGACTTATTGCCACAACTGACATCAGTCTGTTGGGCTGTAGTGCCCATTTTGAGAGTCATCTAGCCCATGATCACTGGTCCATTTCAGAGTCCAGGTGTCCTATTAATCTACTATATCTTAGAGCAAAATTTCTGGCTCTTAAGCAATTTTCTCAACATCTGAAAGGTTCCCATGTATTGGTTCTCATTGATAACGTTGCAGCTAAGGCTCATGTTAACAAACAAGGGGCGACCAGATCAAAGGCCTTATGAAGAGAAGCATTGCATCTAGGTCTCTGGGCTGAGAGTTATCTATTATCTTGATCAGCTGAACATATCTCGGGAGAAGCTAATATTTATTTATTTATTTGTTTGTTTGTTTGTTTGTTTGTTTGTTTGTTTATTAGATTTGTATGCCGCCCCCTCCACAGACTCGGGGTGGCTCACAACAGTGATAAAACAGTATACAATGACAAATCTAATATTAAAAGTCTATAATAATAAATTAAACATTAAAAGTCTAAAAACCCCATTGTTTAAAAATCATACATACAACATACCATACATAAAAATTCATAGGCAAGGAGAGATATCTCAGTTCCATGCCTTTAGTCGACTGGACCTGGAGAAGGCCAACTCTGTGGGGCCTAACCGGCCACTTGCAGATATTCTGGTCCGATGCCATGAAGGGCTTTATAGATCATAACCAACACTTTGAACTGTGACCGGATACTGATCAGCAACCAACGCAGATTGGAGTGTTGGTGTAACATGAGCATACCTAGGGAAGCCCATGATTGCTCTCGCAGCTGCATTCTGCATGATCTGGAGTTTCTGAACACTTTTCAAAGGTAGCCCCATGTAGAGAACGTTACAGTCGTCGAACCTCAAGGTGATGAGGGCATGAGTGACTGTGAGCAGTGACTCCAGGTCCAAATAGGGCCGCAACTGGTGCACCAGGTGAACCTGGGCAAATGCCCTCCTCGCCACAGCGGAAAGATGGTGCTCTAATGTCAGCTGTGGATCGAGGAGGACGCCCAAGTTGTGAACCCTCTCCGAGGGGGTCAATAATTCCCCCCTCAGGGTGATGGATGGACAGATGGAATTGTCCTTGAGAGGCAAAACCCACAGCCACTTCGTCTTATCAGGGTTGAGTTTGAGTCTGTTGACACCCATCCAGACCCCAACAGCCTCCAGGCACCGGTACATCAGTTCCACTGCAGACTCTCTTAGTAGACAGGGAATAGACCAAACTGAATGGCATTTACATCCTCAGGTGTTTCAATCTATAATAGATTGTTTTAGTCAACTGCTAATTGATTCGTTTGCAACTCCACAGAACTCCCAACTCCACAGGTTCTTCTCCCGCTTCCCATCCAGGAAGCAGAAGCAGTCAATGCCCTTTGGAAATCCTGGCCACAGATTCTTCTTTATGCCTTCCCCCTCTTTTCACTGCTGCCCAAGGTAATTTAGAAAGTATTACAAGATTCATCAGAGATCATTTTACATTGGTCCTGACAAGCCTGGTTTAGGGATCTCAAATTCCTGTCCATAGCACCTCCTTTCAGGCTCCCTCCATGGTGGGACTTTCTCAGCCAAGAGGAAATTCTGTACCCAGATGTTTGTTGGCTACATTTGACCATGTGGCGATTGAGTGGGAACCCCTCACACATCAACAATATGATGGAAATGTCATTGACATTATCCAGGCCTCCAGAAGACCCTCCACATTGTGTATATACCAAGCCAAATGGAAGGCCTTTTTTGCTTGGTGTGACTCAGAAGGGCTTTCTCCCCTGTGGATTCCAATACCAAAAATTTTAAGGTTCTTGAAATGAGTGTTTTCTATGGGTCTGTCACCTAAAACATTTAGGCATCAGGTGGCAGCTATGTGGTCTGTGCTCTCCTGCAAACACTACCAATCTCTAATGCATTATACTACAATTCAACGCTTTCTCAGCAGGGCATCTAACATCAGTCCTCCAGTAGTTCACTGATTTGGGACCTTCCTCTGGTTCTGGACTCCACACGAACCTTTGTGGGAGGCAACTTTGACATTTCTTTCATATAAAATTGCATTTTTGTTGACTATCATGCCTGTTCATTGTATTTCTGAGCTTTTGGCTTTATATATTCAAAAAGACCTCTGTGTGTTCCATGCTGACAGGGTGGTTCTTTCTTTCTACCAAAAGGTAATTCCCTTTTTCACCATTCACAAGAACTAATTTTACCTTCTTTCTATGCTCACCCTCGTCATCCCCATGAACGATTGTGACATTCTCTGCATGTCAGGCAGGCTCTTAAGATATATATAGAGATAGAAAGTCTTCCTTCAGAGGCTCAGAGTCCTTATTGGTGAGGTTTCTTCCACATACACAAGGGCTCAAGGTATCAGCAATAACCATAAGTAAGTGGATTCGGGTGACTATTGCTAGAGCCTACACCATCTCTGGCCATCCAGTCCCTTCCAAGATTGTAGCCTACTCCACTCACAGTGCTACTACCTCACTGCTTGGACCACTCAGGTGTCTCTGGAGGAGGTCTGCCATGCGGCAATGTGTGCACCTCTTTCTCAATTAATTAAGCACTATAAAATTGACTCGTTTGCTTTGTCTGAAGCTGCCTTTGGATGTTCTACAGCAAATTGTACCAGATTTTCCATTATGTCCTGAAGCTACATATTGACAACCTCCCTAGGGACTTGGTGGGGCTTTGGTATGTCCCTATCTGAATACAAAGTCCAATCCATATGGAGAATGGGCATTAACTTACCTGATACGTCCATTCTCATACCATTGAACCTAGAATTCAGCCCCACCCTGATGGTTATTTCGTTTCATAGAACTCTTCTTGTTGGTTGCTGTGTTATACTCTTCTGCATCATCATTTTCTTAGTTTTTCCAGAATCAAGTTGTTTACCTTCTGACTGACAATTTACCTACATGAAGCATCTGATGAGGTTCCTTGATCCATGTCGAGTCTGTCTTTCTGGCTTCGTCTAAACTGGAGGAAATTCCATGATGGTGGACAGAGTTGTCTTTCAAAGTGATTGGCAGGCTCAGTCCTCAATATAATTGGATGAAGAGAACCCTATCTGAATGGTAGGTCCAATAGTACAAGAACAGGCATATCAGGTAAGTCAACGCTCATTTTTTATCTTTTGATGTTGGTGAGAGGGGAGTCAGGTTTTACTGCATCCTTGAAGAATTGTAATATAAGTACAATAAAGTTAATTTTAAATCTTTCCAGAATGGTTATGTTTCATTTCTGTCAAAATGTTTCCCAACCTAGCCTACTGGGCTTCCACAAATGTGGTCTTTATTCCCTCTTTTCCAATGATCAGCTCTTGCGGTCTTACCTGCCATTCAATTCACCTGTTCCTCAGGTTGGGCAGCCAGCTACAGTCAGCCTGACTCTGTTTGGCTTGGTTTGCTCCTGCACCAGGGCCAGAGGGGGCTTGTGGGCTTCTGCCCCACCAGCTTTTCACTCCCTGAAGAGGAGAAAAAGCGAAGTCTCTCTGCGCTTCAGAAGCAACTTCCAGACTGGGCAAAATATCGTCCTCCAAGAGCACCGCCACTTGGGGAGGAGCGGATCTTCTTGGTTCAGGAAAAGGGATCAGGGTGCCTTGAGGTGTTTTTCCCCCACCCAGGCATGGGAAGAGACAAAGGGGCACTGGTAGACCAAGAAAGATGTCCCCGGCAATTGTAGGAAGGCTGGGGAGGTGTCTCCAAAGGCAGCCTGGAGTGCCCACACCCCAAGAGCAGAGTCTTCCTGCAATGCAGATTCAAGCCCCACTGGAACTTTGCTTGAACATGGCAGGAGACCGAGCTCCTGACATGACCATCTCATCCCACGCTGCAGGCCTGGCTTTCAAGGGGGGAGGAGGTTTTGCTTCTCTGAGCCAAAGTTGCAAAATTGCATATAAATACACAGACAGACATTCATATGCATACAGTTTCCAATCTGTGCAAATCACATCAGAAACCACACAATAATAGATTGTCAGCAAGTTTGATAAAGCTCTAACAGTTGTATTTTTAATGGAAGAAAAGGCAGTCACAAGAGTAGCTATTTATTTTTAAATCAACAGAGAGAAAGTTTACATTTTCATTGCCAGAAAAAGAACTCCCAAAATTATTAATGTTTTCAACTGGATAAATAGTTTACTTAAAGAAAAGAGAGAATGTTTCATATACTTAAATGGATTATGCTTGTGTATTATTATTTAAAAGAAGATAATTTCTTGACTAAATAAATTAAATTTAAAGACCATTTCCAACTAACTTCATAGGACATGCTCAGATATATTGTGAGAAAGTTGAATAGTAGGGTATTCTTTCTCCTATAAAAGTCTGCATTTACACACACATGTTGGGTGGGTACATATGTCAAACTCACATTCTATGGCCGGGACAAAAATAAATCTAAATTAATGATTACTAGTTAATTGCCAATAAAATAAGGGCCCCACCAACAAATGAATCTTTATGAACCATTATTTTCTGTCCGTACATATGAACTGCCTTCATACAGAGAAACCCATCAAAACATGCAAGCACAGTACACATTCTCCTCCCTATTGCCCCCACATACCTGTATTCACACATAATTATTGGGGAGGGCATGAGTCATCTTCCTGTGCAATATAAAAAGAGTTATAAGATCTCCTAACACTTTTCCCCCCTGTAATGGAGACTTTGACTGAGTACTCTATTTTTGTACCAGAGGTTTTTTTCCCCCTCTAGTACATGTATTCCCTGCTGGGTGTTGAATAGTCCTGTCCCTGGGAAAAGAGAGAGATCCTGGCAAATAGGATGTCCTTTGCCATCTGCCAGATTCTGTTCACTAAGAACTTTAATTCAGAAGGGCGAGGCAGCCTGCTAAGATGAGAATCAAGAACTCAAAGATGGGGGGGGGCGGTGTTTCCGTGTGGGATGATGGAAAGTTTCTCCAAAAGTGTGGAAAAGTCACACAATGACTTAGTCATCGGAAACAGCCGTTCCTTCTTGGAGAGTACGTTTCCTTAGTCCAGCCAGCTTGTCATGAGCAGGTACAATTTTGCTTCAGAAAAAAATTTAGACATATTTTCAATTGCAACATCCTTTATACTGAGTTGACTCCTTCTTGTGATACCTTCTCTGCACAGTTACAGATGTTCTAGGGCAGTGATGGTGAATCTTTTTTTGCTCAGGTGCTGAAAGAGCGTGGGTGTGCACTATCACTCATGCGCGAGTGCCCACACCCATAATTCAATGCCTAGGGAGGGCAAAAACAGTTTCTCCCTTCACCCGGAGGCCCTTTGGAGGCCTGAAACGGCCTATTTCCCAACTTCGGGGGGCCCAGTAGGTTCGTGTTTTGCCCTTCCCAGGCTCCAAAGGTTTCTCTGGAACCGGGGAAGGGAAAAAACGCCCTCCCCATCTCCTCCGGAGGCTCTCTGGAGGCCAAAAATGCCCTCCCAGAGCTTCTGTATGAGCCAAAAATCAGATAGTCAACACACACATGCATGTTGGAGCTGAGCTAGGGCAACAGCTCACGTGCCAGCAGATATGGCTCCGTGTGCCACCTATGGCACCATGCCATAGATTCGCCATCACTTCCCTGGTGTTTAAATTTCCCTCCTTCTCCATTTTGCCCCACGTTCTCTGATGCCGGTATATCAATATAGTTTCTCTCAAAAAAAGTTTCTTCCAACATATAAGCAACAAGAAAAAAAATCAAAGAAACAGTCAGTACACTAAAAAGAGAAGACGGCAAAGAAATCATAGACAACAGTGACAAAGCAGTGCTGCTCAATACCTATTTCGCATCAGTCTTTACACCAAAAGAAACCACCAAACAAGAAACCAGCATCACAGCCACAAAAACAGTTTTGGAACAGAACTCAACATAACTAAAATCATAGTAGGAGACCACCTTCGAGAACTCAACTAGTACAAATCACCAGGACCAGATGGACTACACTCCAAAGTCCTAAAAGAGCTGGCAGATATCATCACAGAACCACTACTCCTTATCTTCCAAACACCATGGAACACAGGAGAACTACCGGTAGATTGGAAATGAGCCAACATAGTCCCCATCTACAAAAAATTGGGGGGGGCAGACACAGGCAACTACAGACTAATTAGTCTGACATCTATACCTGGAAATAATTAAAAAAAAAACAGCTCTGCTACTACCTAGAAACAAGCATGATAATAACCAACAGCCAACATAAGTTTGTCAGGAATAAATCATGCCAAATCAATCTCATATCATTTTTCAACACCATAACCAAATCAGTAGACCAACGTAATGCAATAGACATAATATACTTGAACTTTAATAAAGCTTTTGATAAAGTAGACCACAACCTACTACTCTACAAATTGGAAAAAAGTGGGGTAGACTACAACACATGTAGATGGATTAACAGTTGGCTGACCAACTGCACCCAATGAGTAGTCCTCAACAAATCTAAATCCATATGGAAGGAGGTAGGCAGCGGGATACCTCAGGGTTCAGTCCTTGGCTCTGTGCTTTTCAACATATTCATCAATGACCTAGACAAGGGAATAGAGGGAGAACTAATCAAATTTGCAGATGACACCAAGCTGGCGGGGGTAGCCAATGCCCCAAAGGATAGGCTCAAAATACAGAAAGATGTAGATAGATTAGTACTGTGGGCTCAAACTAACAAAATGAAGTTCAATGTTGAAAAAAGCAAAATCTTACAGGTAGGTAAGAAACGCATACAAACTGGGAGAAGCCTCACTCAACAAGTAATTGTGAGAGAGATCTTGGAGTCTTGGTAGATAACCAACTAAATATGAGCTAGCAATGTGCAGCGATGGCTAAAAAAGCCAACACAATCTTAAGCTGCATTAAACAGGGGGATACATTCCAAGACTAAAGAGGTACTAATACCACTCTATAATGCCTTAGTCAGACCACACCTAGAGTATTGCATTAAATTTTGGTCACCTCACTACAAAAAGGACATTGAAACTCTAGAGAAAGTGCAGAAAAGAGCAACCAGAATGATAAGGGGGCTAAAAACCAAGACATGAAGAGAAGTTGCTGGAACTGGGCATGGATAGTCTAGCAAAAAGAAGAGCCAAAGGGGACATGATAGCAGTATACAGGTATTTGAGGGGTTGCCACAGAGAGGAAGGGGTTATACTATTTTCTAGGGCATCAGAGGGCCGGACCAGGAGCAATGGATGGAAGCTGACCAAGGAGAGATTCAACCTGGAAATAAGGAAGAATTTTCTGATGGTGAGAGTGATCAACCAGTGGAACGGCCTGCCAGCGAAGGTTGTGAACGCCCCATCATTCAACACATTCAAAAGGAAATTGGACTGCCATCTGGCTGGGGTGGTGCTTGAGCAGGGGGTTGGACTTCATGACCTGCAAGATCTCTTTCAACTCAAATGAATTAATGAATTAATGAATTAATGAATAAATGGTGTATCCTATAAAGTTTTACTTTTGGGAATTCAAAGCTCCAGAGAGTGTTTCCTTATTTTGGGTACACTAGTTGGACCATTGACACTCTGTCCATCTCCATACAGGATCTCTGGAGCTCAGTCAGAGTGACCATTTGTTCTTGGTCACTCTATGTCACACCCGCGTATGTGTGTATGTATGTGTGTGTGTGTGTTATATTCCCTGAACTATGACCATTTGTTTAATGTGAGGTCACCCAACATAAAGAGACACATATAGACCGCCCAGAGATCTGAGGCAGTTAAGAACCATGAAATATAAAAATAAATAAATAAATGTATGCCAGAGACTACTGTGTACTAAAGTAACATTACTCATTCAACCAATAAAGTTTAAAAGAGAACATAACTGTCTCTTCTCTGCCAAAAAGTTTTCTCCAGGAAATATTATTTGAGTCATGCAGAACAAAATAAGATGTTTGGATAAAGGAAAAAATATGAAAAATGTGTAAAAAGTATATTTTGAATGAGTTGCCCAAAGAGGCTATTAAGGAAAATGTTCCTGTGTCGGGACATCTTTGAACATGGCACAAGGAGAATCCATGTTTGCTGCTTACACTCAGCTATATTGCTTGAGAAATTAGTCTCTTCTGGTTACTCTGGTGACTAGAAAACAATAAGCAAATACAGCTGGATTTTCCAATCCTGACTCCTGACGATATCCCACAAACCACACTAATATTATATGGAAAAGCACAATAATATATTAAACGTATAGTTTGTATTAATTTTTTCTGCTCTATTTCTACTGCATGGCAATGGAAAAGGTAGAAAGAAAGGTTATCTATTATGGGATTTTAAAATATATATATTTTTATGGAGGAATAATTAGCCTTCCTATCTTACTCTAGGACCAGACCAATAATCAATTCTGCATGATAAAACTGATTCTCTTAAGATAAAAGAAGAAAATGTTTCCTAAGGCTTTATCTGAACAAAAACTCAGTTCAAACGCCAGCAATATGATTTGAATTAAACAATAGCAGATTCTGGGATATCTCACTTCATTTTTAATCCCTGGTACTTCTGGGCTGTTGTCATCAGATTCCTTCACATATTGCTGCCCCTTTGTCCTGCACATTACTTCCTGGTATAGTTTGAGCAGCCAGCACCCTATCCTTGAAAAAAAATGTCATACCAGTTTTCACAAGTTGGAACCAAACCAGGGGCAAAATGCTCCTGGTTCTATTCAGTTCACTGGAACCAATAGTAACAAGCTTGCTTGCTTGCTCACTCGCATACAAGGCCACCCCTCTCTCAGGACTTGGGGCAATTTACAACATATAAAAAGAACAACAGAATGCAATAGCTAAATCTAAAATCCCCAATTAAGTTAAAAATCAATCATACCCATTCAGACGACAACCATATAAACATTCGTCAGCCAGAGGGCTGAGATCTAATCGCCCCAGATCTGGCAGCATAAATGAGTCTTAAGACTCTTGAGGAAGGCAAGGAGGGTGGGGACAGTGCAAATCTCTGGGGGGAGCTGATTCCAGAGGGCCAGAGCCCCCATAGAGAAGACTCTTCCCTTAGGCCCCGCCAAGCTACATTTTCTTGTTTATGGGACCTGGAGAAGGCTGACTCTGTGGGACCTAATCGGTTGTTGGGATTCATACAGCAGAAGGCGGTGCCGCAAAGTGATCTGGCCTCATGCCAGGTAGAACTTTACCAGCACTTTGAATTGTGTCCGGAAATCAATCAGTAGCCAATGCAGTCTGCAGAGTGTTGGAGAAACATGGGCATACCTCGGAAGGCCAATGTCTGCTCACTCAGATGCATTTTGCCCTTTCCAAATAGGGCCACAACTGGTACACCAGGCAAATCTGGACAAAGGTCCCCCTTGCCACAGCTGAAAGATGATGGTCCAAAGTCAACTGTGAATCAACGAGGATGCCCAAGTTATGGATCCTCTCTGAGGGGGTCAAAAGTTCCCCCTACTCCGAGTGATGGATGTGAAGATGTCCACATCTTCACTTTTTGGCCAGAATAGAGTGACTGCTGCTGCAAAAAAAGAAAAAGAAATCTGAAACAAAGATACTATATAACAGGGGTCTCCAATTTTGGTAACTTTAAGACTTATGGACTTCAATTCCCAGAATTCCTCAGCCAGCTTTGCTAACTGAGGAATTATGGGAACTGAAGTCCACAAGTCTTAAAGTTGCCAAGGTTGGGGACTCCTGCTGTATAAAATACTCAGTAATAAAAGAAATGTGGTCAATAGCAAAATAAAGTGTTAAAAGGCAGAGAAAATGCAGAGTGTTTTTATTGAAATTAAATATAGGGCAGGGTGCAGAGTGCTTCAATCTGGCCCATAGGGCTAACCTAGAAATATCACATGACTGGCCCATGAAGCCTCTGCCTGCCAAAATGGGCTGCATGAGATCCCACTGGGGCCTGCTTTTGGCCTCCACAGCCTCCTGCAGCACTTGCCTGGACAAAAACTGCAGAGGCCCCTGTGTGGCCTATTTTGAGCTAACCGAATGCTGCTGGCGGCTGGGGCAGCTGAAACAGGCTGCAGGGGAGCCTCCGGAGGCCTCCATGTGGCCCATTTTCAGCTGACAAAGTGCTGCAGGGGACCATGGAGGGCAAAAATGAAGTGCCCCATTTTGGCTGGTAAAGGACTGCAGGAAGTGTCTGTCCTGTCTCCCCATGCCAGGCCACAAAGGAGAACTTGAGGTTCGACTGTTGCAATGCTCTCTACATAGGGCTACCTTTGAAAAGTGTTCGGAAACTTCAGATTGTACAGAATGCAGCCGCGAGAGCAATCATGGGCTTTCCCAGATATGCCCATGTCTTGTCAACACTCAGCGGCTTGCACTGGCTGCCGATCAGTTTCCGGTCTCAATTCAAAGTGTTGGTTATGACATATAAAGCCCTACATGGCATTGGATCAGAATACCTCCAGGACCACCTTCTGCCGCACAAATCCCAGTGACCGATTAGGTCCCACAGAGTTGGCCTTCTCCAGGTCCCATTGACTAAACAATGTCGTCTGGCAGGGCCCAGGGGAAGAGCCTTCTCTGTGGCGGCCCGGCCCTCTGGAACCAACTCCCCCCAGAGATTAGGACTGCCCGCACCCTCCTTGCCTTTCGTAAACTTCTGAAAACTCATCTATGTCGTCAGGCATGGGGAAATTAATATACCCCTTAGCTATTATAATTTATGTATGGTTTGTTTGAGTTTGACTATTTTTATAAGGGTTTTTAAAATTGTTTTTTAACTATTGGATTTGTATATTGTGTATTGTCCTGTTGTGAGCCGCTCCGAGTCCTCGGAGAGGGGCGGCATACAAATCTAATAAATTATTCTTCTTCTTCATATTATTATTATTATCATCATCATCATTATCATCATCATCATCAGTAGTAGTAGTAGTAGTAGTAGTAGTAACTACAATGCTGATCTGGCCCTTGAAGAAATCCAGTTTGACACCCAGCATATAGGGTCTCCTGATTGCTGTATGTGTGTGTGTGCGTGTGTGTATGTGTGCTAAACTAGAAGACTTCAAAGTCTCTTCCAATTCTTGTTATTTTTTTAAACTATTGTATTGTTTTGACAGTGGTTGAAGAGAGCTAAAGAAACTCCAGCAAAACAAATTAAAGATAAATGACTGAAATTGTTTCAATTGAAATTGAAAAGAAGTGAATCCTGTATTTTAGAACTAGGATATCTAAGAGTGGAATTGAACAACGGGTGCAAGGGTTCTTTTTGGAAATAACAACGCCACAGAATTTATGGCAGGGAAATGAAGAAGACAAGGGTCGGTTTGCCAACTATGTCACTAATTTGAGACAGAGGCTTGGTTTCCACCTTACTGGATTGGACTCATCGCCTAAGGTTGTGCCTGCAAAGAAGCTCTCGTTTTTCCTGCCTGTTTTATTATTCTTTATTGTTGATGATGTTCATTTTATTTTGCTTTCCTCGTTCCCCTTTCACACCAGTTAAACTGGAATCAGTTTAACCAGTTAAACTTTCTGGAATCAGAAAGAACAAGAAAAACTGATTTGAAAAATAGCGAAGTTAGGCTGCCGTTGAAGTCTAAGACTTCGCTTTAAGCAAGTTTACAAAATCTCTTTTCCTCCCAGTGAATTCAGCGGGAAGTGGGGGAGGGGGGGTCGGAATACTATACAGTACAGACATAGTAGGAAGCAAGCAAGTTAACGAGAGCAACACAACCCACTCTTTCACAAGCCTCTGTCATCCGAAGACGGTCACCCCTCCTGTCGTGGCTTTGTAACTCACTCAAAAATTCAGCCCTCCTCCACCCTCCCCAGCCTTCATTCACGTCCCACCAACTCCAGCTCTGAAGAGGGGAGATCCAGGAATTGCGCACCACGCCCTTTTCCTGAGGTGGGATTGATAGACCCACAGCACCACCTGGTGGATAACGGATAAGTGACTAAGCTGCTCGGAGCTCTCGTTCAAGGAAAGATTCGAAGGAGGAGAATTAAGAAATAGGCTGTTACTTTCCATCAGAGAAGTTACAGTCTGGAGCCGAAGAAAGCGCCGCCACAACCGATTGGCTCCTTCCCTTCACTCAAAAACTGAGAAACAGAAAGAGACCCTTTCTCCCTCAAGATGCAGACCCCCTCTTGAAACCAAAGGATAACAATCTTCATTTTATTCTTTTCACTCTAAAAGTGTATTGAGCTCAGTGTTTTGCAGGTAAGCTGACTACAACTTTGTATTCCTGCCCATTTTGTAATTTTACCTTAATAATTATCAGAGGACAAAGAAGTTTAGAAACACTGCTATTTATCAATAGAAGTAAATTTTATTTCGGCACAAACAGATGGGAGATTTTGCTGAATTTTTTGCTTAGATGTTCATATAGGGAAGCAAAGCCGATCCTTTTATGCACCCTCCTTGTTTCACAAAGCCTTTTTCTCAGCAGAAGTTCTTATGCTTGCAGAAAAATGACTTCAGAATACAGTTGTACTGTACTCTTCTTTTAGCCACCAAAGTTGGAGGATGGGGGTGTAACATACAGAGATAATTAATCAGAATATGTATTGTTTGTGGGGTCATATCAGCACAAATGATAATTGGGTTATTTTTAATCACTCTTGGATTTTTAAAAACATATCTCTGTTTTAACTCTGTTTAAGAAGCTGTAGAATATTTGGTCTGTAGGACTTTTAATTTTCTAATATTCAAGGAATACAGTTAGATGCTGCAATGATTTTAACTTTTAAAAGCTGGGTAGTTTTCTTTCCTTTAATCCTGCCATTCTAGATATATTGCTTTCACTGTGTCCCAAAGGAAAGTGCAAAATTCACTGACTATTTTAAATTTCTGTCTTAATTCCAGATTTACCTGTTGTAATTCACTAGTGACTTTGATTGACAAATTGCGATTTCTGTGTCTGTTTGTATCTAGAACTTGATAGAACAATAATTTACTCATCAACATTGTCCACCTATTTTGTATCATTTGACAAAAAAAAGTAGTAGCATCTTCAGCAACTATACTTGGTTCCACTGCTTCAGAATTGAAACCTTGGTCTCTAAGCTTACAGAAATCAGCCCAGCCCAACCTTCTGCTTTTTGGAAGGACGTGAATGCAGGCAGGCAGAACATTCTGAGCAGTTACTCATCAAGAACATCTCTACACTTATTAGTTGAGAATGTTTCTGTCAAAAAACAGCTCCTTTAACAAAGGTATCACCAGAAGCGGCCATAGTGTCACGAGAGGCCCAGCCTTGCATGGTTCTTTAGAAAGGATCAATGTCTTAGATTGGATTGGATTAGAAAATGCCTAGACCTACCACAGAACATACTCTTCTTCTGCATAAGGCTATTCTGCTGAATGATCTGGAAGCTGTAAGAAAAGTTATGTTCAGGTTTAGGTTGAATGTCATCTGGTTCAAGAGAGCATTAGTGCAACAATATGAAATACAGTGAGAAAATGCATGCAAAGCACTTGGAAGAGAGGAGAGAAGATTCTTAATAATAATAATAATAATAATCGTCAATGTTAGAGGAACTATCCAATGTCTCCTTTTGTTAAGAAAACAAAATCAAAACTAGGTGTTAATATGAAAACTTAAAAGTATCTCCACTCTAGGCACCTATAACAGCTTGCTGTGCTTACTATGCTTTTTGCTCAGCAGAGAAATGTAATCTACTATAGCATACTGGGAAAGGTTGTTTGAAGTACCACTTATTTCTGAAATTTTGTGGGCCCCACTATTAAACATAAAGGAGAGTTAACTGTCTTATACAAACTGTTTTCCATGTAAAGAGACAATGTAATTTAGAGACCCAAACTACAGCTGGAATTCTTTGATTTGCAGGCCTGAAAATGCCTGATGTGTTTAATTGTAAATATAAGCACTGTAAACCTAAAAACTGAGAGTGTACTGACTTTATTAAAATGGCTGCTGATCAAATCAGATTGGTAGGGGTAAAATATTACTTTCATTAACAGCTTATATTCTTCAATTCTAAGGTTTGTGAGCCAACTTATAGGGAGTAGACACAGCTCAGTATGCAGCCCAGTATTTATTTTTGTTTGAAAAGGGCTTTTTTTGTCCATTGCTTGTTTTTAGTATTAGAGTTGGGGGGAGGGAATTATTTGCAATCTTGATTATTTTCTTTTCTTTTGAAATGTCTCTGCAAAATACTCTTGATTGTTGAACTTTAGAAGAATGTATTTATAATGCATGAATATATACATATACTCATAAATTATAAATACATACAAATAGATATAGAAACCAGAGTTTCTAACAGGTAAACACTCATTTATGACCTCATTTTTTAAGTGTAAAATACTTCAGGAACATTCAGTGCTTTTTAAAATTCAGGTACAGATTTTAAAGTTTTAAACCCAACCTGTGAAGCTCCTAAAATCTGATGAAACCAGAAAGACGTTGCTGAGAACTGCACTTCTAGGCTTCCTGGAAAATGCATGGTTCCACCTCCTCTATTGTGGGTATCCACTCCACTTTTAGGACAACCTTGGGAGGTGGTTCTTGAAAAGGATGTGGCCGGGGCAGAGATGCAGGGGTTGTGCTGTTGGAAGGTTCTGCTCACCTCCAGGGTTCACTGATGGTCTGTGGCAAGTCATTGGGCTGATTCCTGATGAGGCTAGGACAACAGGGGAGCTGGGGAAATCCATGATTGGGTTTTAGTGTGAGCAGGTAGATCATTTGCATGATGAGATGCTATTCCAAACAAATACTATTCATTCCATTGACATACAAAGGGAATTGTTCTCTGGGGAGGGTGGGTGAACTTTATTTAATACTACTCATGAAAATAATAAAATATAAATAAATTTATATAGTCAGGAAAAAAATAATGCTGAGACGGTACACTCCAGAAGCAATGCCAATGAATATATTACAATGTCAGTGAATCAGGCCAGACTCTCTCACTGCCATGTAGAACTTGTGTGGAGGTATGTAAATGTAGACGTAATCATCCAGGCCAAAAGCATGTAAAAGGTCATTTTGACTGAAGAAGTTACTTGGATGAGTAACAAAACATCTCAGTTTAATAAAGTTTGGTCTAGTTGCCATGATTTAATCTTTTACATCTTTTGTGTAGGTAATATGACTCAGATTGTTGGGGGCAATATGCTGACTCTGTAAACTGTTTAGAAAGTGTGGTACAGCACTATGAAGTGGCCTACGTATAAGTATAAGTGCTATTGCTGTTGTTTGTACAGCTGGGATGAAAAATACTGTTATAGATTTACAGAATCCCACAAATGTAGAGCCTTAAATTTATTCTAAACAAACACAGCCACTTAATATAGGACTTTGGATAGTTTGCCCAGTTATCCATATCTGCTATAGAAAACCTCCCTTCTCCCCAACTCCTATTGAGAGAATTTACACCACTCTGTAGTAATTATCCTTTTTTTTCTTGCCATCTGTAACAAAGTATAGACACCAAAATGGTGAAATCTGTACCATGATGTCATCACACGAAGTCTGCCATTATATATACTGCCATTTTGTATGCACCCCAATGTTTCATGCAAAATATATTTTGTATGAGGGAGTCCTTGTTTTATTTATTTTATTACTAGTACAACTTGGGATAAAGTAAGATATGGACACCCCAATCATGCTAGTCCTCCAGAAAGTTGTGAAAACTTGTCTCTTCCCCTAGGCCAGGGTGTTGATGGAGTTCTGGTATGGATATAATTGTTTTAGATGTAATGGGATTTTAGAACATTGGCTCACCTTCTTTTTAATGGATTTATGTAATTTGGTTAATATTTTTATTTTGGTCACCATCCAGAAATCTCTAGGCAATGGTTGGCTGTATATGTTCATTAAATAAATAAATATAAATAAAATAGTCCTTCCATCGAGCCACTTTCTTATTGCATTTGTACCAGATAAATTCCACTAAAATCAAGATATTCCCAAGACTGTTGAAATGAATATTCCAATTTAAATTTCAGACTAATAATTAATGAGACATCTCCATCTCTTTCTCCATATTCATTCAATGAATGTTTTTTTTCTCATTTAATTATGATTTCTCCTAAAACTATATTAAAATTATGGAACAAGGTCAATCAAGAATGGGGGAAAGAAACAAATCTATGGTAGGAGATTTAAAATGAAGCAGGTTCCATAAGGTGGCATCAGAGCAGAAAAGGCTTGACTCCTGCGACCCACCAAATGTAGATCTCTAACTGATCCCAACCACAGCATGTCTTCTTTATTGGATTTTAGTGGGGCAGACTGATATAGCCATAGAGTGTTGGTCTTTCAGATAGCTTGATCCACTGCCATGAAAGACTTTAAAGGTCAAAATGAGTAGCTTGAATTGGACTCAGAAGTAAACTGGCCACCCAAGGGCCGGCAGAGCAGAGATGTAACCCATGCTGATTTAGGAATGCACATTGCCCACATTGCTGCATTTTGTACCAGTTGAAGCTTCCAGATATTCTCTTCGGAATTATTCAGCCCCATGCAGAGTGTATTGCAATAGTCCAGTCTGGAAGTAACTAGCATGTGAATGACTGTGAGCAGGGCTGCAGATCCAAGAATGGCTAAAACTGGCCTGCAAAACAAACCTATGCGAAAAACCTCCTTGTCATAGCTATCACCTATCAACAAGCAGGAGTTGTGAGTCTAGAGCAGGGGTAGGGAACGTTGGCTCTTCTATGACTTGTGGACTTCAACTCCCAGAATTCCTGAGCCAATCATGCTAGCTCAGGAATTCTGGGAGTTGAAGTCCACAAGTCACAGAAGAGCCAACGTTCCCTACCCCTGGTCTAGAGTATAAGAGGACCCCCTGATTGTTCACTGGTCCTGTCTGGGACAGTGCAATCCCATCTAGCACCAAAGATGGAATCTGTGGGGCCAAAATTCAAAGGCACTCAGTCTTATCAGAGTTCAGCTGAAGTCTTTGTTCCCCATCCAGACACTCATAGCCTCCAAACAGTGAGATAATATATCAACATCATTATTGCTTAATTTACCAAGGTGAAGATTGGGTAACATCAGCATACTGATAATACCTCATCTCAAGATGACAGATGAGTTCACCTACCCACCCTTATGTAGATGTTAAAAAGAGAAGAGAAAGCATTGAACTCTGTGGCACCTCACATCGTAGGGGCTGAGGGCCAGACCTCTCTTCTTCAACTGACTGGAACAAACCCAAAAGGAAGGAGAACAAGCAACATAATGCTACTTATCTTCAATTCTGTGAGCTCTTCCAGAAGGACATCATGAATGAAGGTATCAAAACCTAAGAAGTCAAATAGGGCAAGGATGGATACACTACCTCCATCCCACTCAAGCCAGAGGTCATCCAACAGTGTGACCAATGCCTTTTCCATCCAGATAATCTGCTTCCTCTAAAGCCCTCTAAAATGTTGTGCAACCATTTTCCTTACCACCTTCCCCTGAAAAGAGGTGAGATCCTGGATGAAAATTGTCCAGTATGCTGGGATCCAGTGATGGCTTCTTGAGAAGGGGGAAACATGACCTCTCTAAGAGGTAAAGAACAACCCCTCCCTCAAAGAAGAATTAATCACTACAAGAACCCTCTCACACAACATCCCCCTGAACTGGTTTAAATGCTGGGAGAGGCGTGGATAGAGCTGGTGGTTGAGCTTACAGGCTACTGAGGAGTCTCTCCTGCTTGAGTAGGGGGCTGGACTAGAAGACCCCCAAAGTCTCTTCCAGCACTATTCTATTCCCTTTACAATCTGTCCAGCTTTTGTTGCCATATAAATTCTGTTGGACTAGTGGACTAAAAATTTCACTCTGTGTAAGGCACCTTCCCAGCATCCAATACTTTGTGTCTTAGTCAATTCAAAAAGTTTTATCTTTTGTGCTGACTCTATTCTAGCAGCACGTGAAGCAGACGGGAGAATTGTCGAGATGTTCGCACAAGCCTTTTTAGCTGTTCTGCTCTGCACAACTGTCATCCCCCTCTATGCTCAAAATGATGGAGGAACTACTTGTTCAGGTAAAAAACATAGTTTCTCAATTTACTTCAGTTGTTTATTTATGCTTTTTCCTTCTGTCATGCCTTCTGAAAATAAGTAAAGCTGTAAGTTTAATACAAGATATAATTAAAGATCTTATTGTGAAGATGTGCTATGATTACAATCCATGTGCAAAATCATATATTTGAATATCTAGGATTCTGTAGTGCTTTGAGTCTGAAGGCAAAACAGTGTTACCAAAACAGTGTTACCAGTGTACTCATATATCTCCTTAAAGCAGTTACATTTTTTCTAGAATTCTGTGACTGTCGTCTGCGGCAGTCACAAAACTCCAGTGAAAATGGTACAGCCTCTCTTTCTCTCTCTCTCTCTCACACACACACACACTCACTCCAGCTGGAGCTTATGTATTTGTATTATCTGACTCAGCTTTAAAAGGTGGAAAAAATGTAGAAAAAGCACAACCAAAATTATTATTGTTCAATATTTGAAGTGCTGCCATAAGGAAAAGGGGGTCAACCTATTATCCAAAGCACCTGAAGGCAGGACCAGAAGCAATGGGTGGAAACTAATCAAAGAGAGAACCAACCTAGAACTAAGGAGAAATTTCTTGACAGAACAATTAACCAGTGGAACAACTTGCCTCTAGAAGTTGTGGATGCTACAACACTGGAAGTTTTTAACAAAAGATTGGATAATTATTTGTCTGAAATGGTATAGAGCAGTGATGGCAAACCTTTTTTTCATTGGGTGCCAAAAGAGCTTGTACGTAAGCTATTGGGCATGCGCGAGTGCCCACACCCATAATTCAATGCCTGGGAAGGGCAAAAACAGCTGCCCCCATCTCCCCGGAGGCCCTCTGGAGGCCAGAAATAGTCTGTTTCCCAACTACTGGGGGGCCCAGTAGTGTTTCATCCTCCCCAGGCTCCAAAGGCTTCCCTGGAGCTGGAAGAAGATAAAAATATCCTCCCCCGTCCCACCAGAGGCTCTCTGGAAGCCAAAAGCGCCCTCCCAGAGCCTCTGTGCGAGCCAAAAATCAGATGGTCAACACACACATGCCCATTTAAGCTAAACTAGGACAATGGCTCATGTGCCAGCAAATATGGCTCTGCGTGTCACTTGTGGCACCCGTGCCATAGGTTCGCCATCACTGGTATAGGGTTTCCAGCTTGAGCAGGGGATTGGACTAGAGGACCTCCAAGGTCCCTTCCAACTCTGCTTTTCTGTAAACCATTAGATAGTTTGAGAGCTATTTCTGAATTTGAGAAAAAAGATTTCCTTATGAAAAGAGTTGTTTCTTAGTTTGGGAGCAGTGGAATGTATTACTTTTAAAAAAAGCCTAGTGATTATTTTTTTCTTTCTCTCTCCTTCATAGTACTAGAATTGAATACTATTCAGCAAAAGGATTAGCACCAAGTGGGTTTCTGAAAAGTTATGGAGCGATAAGCTGCTAGGATTTCCTACACAAACATTCCAAGCTGAGAGTCATCGTACTTTTGGATTCTTGTGACATGGCAGAAAAGATGAAAAGAGGGTCGAGAGCAAAGGGGGATGCTTGCCTGCATGCAGTGCCTCAGGCATATCCCAGAGAGTTGGGACAACAACCCAGAAAATAGTTTTGTGTCAAGTGGGGATCACTTTGAGACATTCTTCAAGCTGCACTGAATTCTATCATTTGGGAGGAAGCATGAGATAAATGTGGAGGGTATTCATTTCTTACTTTTATAAATTCATGAAAACCATTGTGGCAACAAGATCTTGATAAATTAGTGAGCTGAAGGCAATACAGCTGGTCCTCAACTTACATTTGGTGACTCTTCAAAGTTACAGCAGCACCAGAAGAAGTGACTTAGGACCATTAATCACACTCACCACCTTTGCAGCATCCCCAGGGTCATGTGATCCGATTCAGATGCTTGGTAACTGACTCATATTTATGATGGTTGCAGTGTCCCCATGGAAATGTGATCCCCTTTTGTGACCTTCTGACCAGCAATCTCAATGTGGAATCCAGATTCACTTGACAGCTATGTTACTAACTTAACAACTGCAGTGATTTGCTTAATAACTGTGGCAAGATAGGTCATAAAATGGGGCAAAACTCATTTAACAAATGTCTCACTTAGCAACAGAAATTTTGGGCTCCTACCTGTATATTACTGCTAACACGGACAAGCACTTATGTGAAGGTGGCCACTTATAAGTACGTCTGTGCATCCAATGAACTTTATGTAGTTCCTCTCAAATTAAGAAGTATAAAGATGAAGATTAGCATTATGGAATTAATATCTTTATAGCTTGAATTCTGATCATATCTGAAACTTATCCTCCGAAGATGAAGCAAGGAGTTGTTACTGAAAGCAGCATAGACTGCATTTAGACTGTATTTGTAGGCTTTGGGAAAGAAGAAGCATGCATTATGATGGCATGATGAAATAATTGACTTCTATAATTGCATCACATGTTTGATGCAATGGCAAAAGGGCAAGATTTGCATGATGTAGCTGCCTGTGTGTCATATTAATGCAGTTTCAGTATGCTTCAGACACTGGGGATCTCTGCTTAAAAAGATGGACATCATATCTAGGAACTTGGTTTGGGAAAGGAAATAGGAGATGTACCTGGAGTGGAAAAATGGCTTAAAATAACCAGTAAATATTTGTTTAAATATTTGTTTCTGATAATATTTGTTTCTGATTATCAGAAACAAAATATTTGTTTCTGATAATTATAATAATAATAATAATAATTTATTAGATTTTTATGCCGCCCCTCTCCGCAGACTCTACTAATTTATTATGTTTATTCATGTGATTACTTTAGGCTGAGAAACTATATTTAGCAAACCTACTCACTGTCTGTAAATTTAGATTAGACTCATCAGTTTAAGGGATATATGTTCTAAGTGGAAATAAAAAAGGCTTATGCAATATTCTATAACAGTGATGGTGAAGCTTTTTTGCTTCGCATGCCAAAAGGACACCCATTCCCTCCCCCCACACATATGCAACCCCCGCACTGCCCCTGTGCATGTGCATAATTTATTTATTTATTTTATTAATTAGATTTATATGCCGCCCCTCTCCGAGGACTCTCCCCATCCCCAAGCACACTGAACCTGGGACAGTGAAAAAAATGGTCAAACTGGCAAACCAGAAGTTCAGAAAAACAGACTTCCGGTTTGCCTGTTGTGCTTTTTTTTGCACTCCGGGGCTTCCCTGAAGCCTCCGGAGTGCGAAAAACAGCACAACAGGGAAACCAGAAGTCTGTTTTCCAAACTTCTGGTTTGCCTGTTGGGAGGTATTTTTTGCACTCCGGGACTTCAGGGAAGTTTCCCTAAAGCCTCTGGAGGGCAAAATTGCCTTCCCAAGGCCAAAAGGTAACTGGCTAGCATGTGCACTAGAACTGATCGAGGGCAACGCCTCACGTGCCCTCTAATATGGCTCCGGGTGCAAGTTGTGGCATGCGTGCCATAGGTTCACCATCTTGGTTCTCTGTATGTTACCTATGGATGCTAACCCTGTAATGGAGATCAGAATGATCATCTCTTCTTGGAGAAGAGTTGGGGAAAAGAGAGAGAGAGAGAGACTTCATGTCTTCAGGAAGCTGTAAGAGCCAATTCATTCAGCTACTGCACCATAGAAATGAAAACCTACACAAACTCCAAGGGTTTCATTCCCCAGGAATGCCTGGCAAGCCTCTAGATGTGAATGTATTCTTATCACATTCTTTCTCCTTTTCTTTTTATACAGATCTAGATGACTGTCCTATCAATGTATACTTTGTCATTGACACATCTGAGAGCATTGCCCTTCAGACTGACCCTATTGAAAGTTTAGTGAATCACAGCAAGAAGTTTGTTGCTCAGTTTGTCAATAAGCTGGCCAAAGAGGTCTACCAACAACAAATAACCATAAATTGGCAAATTGGGGGACTTCACTTTTCAGATATAGTGAAAGTCTTTAGTTCTGTAACCCCAGACAAGGCGCTATTCAATGAACGGTTGGAAAAAATCCGTTACATTGGTCGGGGCACTTTCACAGATTGTGCTCTCTCCAAGATGATGGAAGAGATGCCTCTCAATTTGCAGGGGACAAATTATGCCATTGTGATCACTGATGGCCACGTGACAGGGAATCCCTGTGGAGGGATGAAGCATCAGGCTGATCGAGCACGAGATGCAGGGATCAAGCTCTTTGCAGTGGCCCCCAGCCAGAAAATCTATGAGCATGGTCTCCAGGAAATTGCCAGCCTTCCACATGAGCTTTTCCGGAACAACTATGCCACCCTAAAGAAAGGCAGTGTTGATGAAGATACTGAGACCATGGATAAGATTATACAAGTTATGGTAAGAATTGATACCTAAATTGTCTGGATCCTTTAGTAAATTGACTGTCTGTTAAGGTGGGAGCTGCAAGGTATGGTTTTCTAAAAAACAAGTAGTAATTGACTTAATTTGTATGGAAATACTTCGGGCCATCATTAGAAACAAAATATTTTAGAGAGAAATGAACAGGAATAACCCCACAGGTTATTCCTATCACTGCTACCTGAAAAGAGGAATTTCCTTTGCTCTAGAATTTAAGATGACGCTTGACTTTGTATTTAGATGATACCAAAAAAAAAAAAAGAGTGGCTATTCCGGATTTTGTGTATACTGTACACTCTGCCCAAAATTTGTTTCGTTTTTCAAAACTCTGACTACCCCCTCTATCAATCCCCTTGGAGAAAATGAGCATGTAGCTCTCCCTTCTTCTCAGAAGTAGGAGAAATAGCATTTCAAACATTTTTATAATTGTTGGATGAAAGTCATTGGTGGCTATCTTGGTTTCAACATGTTCATCATGGTTCTTCCCAGATCTGTGATTCTAATGGTTGTGGTTGTTGTTCCTAGGCTGTTTACAAATAATTAAAACCAATAGGTAGAATATTATATGGAATTTTGACCAAAATAAAGATTTATTGTCTGATTGTTCTTCATCACTTCTAGCAATCTTATATGTAACAGCATATAGAGAGAAAATGTTTAGTTGCTTTAGTTTCCAATAGATACCAGTGGATTTTTTAACCTGTCTTGAAAGCATCATAAAGATTTACATTGTTGCCATGATTATTTATGTCTTCCAATTTCTCTTTTCTTCCCCATAAACCTCCTGCCTCGAGCATTGATAAAATATACATTTAATATATTTTTAAATATACATCAATATCAATACATGAATAGTGTGGTCTCTGGGTATAATTCATTTTGATACCAACAGCAATGATAATTAATAATAATAGTTGTTACATTAATCAAACTTATATATCGATATACGTACATGATTTTAATGCCAATGATATTATTCAAGAATACATAGTAATAACATCTTTCAACCTTATTACTTACATTATATTATATAAAAATTATATCTCTTAATATTCCTCCTATTTCTTATTTCTACCTCCATTCTAGTTTCTAGTCAGGCCACCATTACTATCTCTAGTGTTAATACACACGTTTATATCAAAACATAGTCCTTCATTATTTGGTTATTCAAAATCTCAGTATGCCATTGTAGTACCAATCATCCTATTATTTAATCATACCTAATACTACCATCTTTCAACCTCCAATCTTTCCATCTAACTATTGCTTTATTTGAAAGTGTGTATTTTTAACCTATGTTTGCATGGAGTACATTGGTAGAACCACACAGATTCAAAAGAAAGAGCTATGCTGATTTCTTTTTTCAGTTTTATAATTTTCTTTTATTTTTGTTCTTTCCCTAACAGAAACATGATGCCTTTGCAAAGGTAAGTGTACAAGTTGTGTCCATACGACAATATTATGAATAGGAACTTCTGTAAACCATAAGCAGCTACAGGTTTTGAATCATTGCCAACTGGTGCATTCTGATGCTTCGAGAGACTTCTTTCTCAGAAAACAAATTCTGGCCTGTTGCAATATCATAGAAATCTATCCAGTCCAGCTTAATTATTTTATGAATTTGTCTACAGAAATATTAGCAAAGGGATAGAATACAAAATATACAGAAATTGAATTATTTTCCCATCGCAAACTCTTTACAAAAGGATGCGTAATTCACATATCCAGAAGGCGACCCACAAGTGCATGATATTAGATTAGACAGCCTTCCTTCAAGAAATATATTAAAAAAGGAGCAGAAAAAAATGCTTTGGTGGAATTATTTAATGAGGCTGATTAAACATGATGGTCCTCCTTTTAAATATAACTTTGCCCCACTTTGCCCCCCAGCTCCAAGAAATCCTTGTTAGAAATGAAACAGAAACCATACAGTTCATTATGAAATCTTCACTTATATTTTCTTTTTCTTTTAGTGCTATAAAATGAGCTGCCTTGAACTTCAAGGTCCGCGTGGTCCAAAGGGATTTCAAGGACAAAAGGTAAAGATATAAGGGCAAAAAGGGCCAATAAATATGTAAGAAGAAAGAACAGATTGTGTATTCTACCTGCTAAGGAGTTTAACAGAAATCCAACATTGATGGCTTAAAAATACCAATGATACAGTTTCAAGTGTGTGACTATCACGCTTCCATGGGTTGTACTTATAGCTTTGGGGAAGTGAAGTAAGGAAGTGGTGTAATGCTTCAGTGATGGCAAACCTTTTTTTCCTCAGGTGCCAAAAGATTGCGCGTGCGCCCTATTGCTCATGTGTGAGTGCCCACACCCATAATTCAATGTCTGCAGAGGGTGAAAATAGCTTTCCCCACCCCCACCCCAGAGGCCCTCTGGAGGCCAAAACGTCCTGCTTCCCAACTTCTGATAGGCCCATCATATTTCGTCCTTCCCAGGCTCCAAAGGCTTCCCTGGAGCTTGGGAAGTGTAAAAATGCCGTCCCCCTCCCCCACCCCCGTAGGCTCTCTGGAAGGAAAAAACCACCCTCCCAGAACCTCCGTGTGAGCTGACAATCAGCTGGCTGGGACACACATGCACACTAAGTTAGGGCTCTGGCTCGCGTGCCAGCAGATTTGGCTTCGTGTGCCACAGGTTCGCCATCACTGGTCTATACAATAATCACAATTCATTTTTATTATTATTATTATTATTATTATTATTATTATTATTATTATTATTATTTAGATTTGCATGTCGCCCCTCTCCGTAGACTTATTCACCACAGTCACTTATCTTTAGACTATGTACATACAGGTTGACCTGAATTCTGTGTCCTGAAAATTGCAGGAGAAAATACATTTGTTTTATTTAATATACGTTCCCTTAACATCACAATTTTTATGAATATGATATATAGCACAAAGATGTATGTTTCTGTGTAAACGTTTCCTGATAATATTTCATTTAATACTACTACTTCTGATATTACTTTTTGTTTTTGGGTTGTAGAGAAAAAGGATTGGTAGACAAATTTGTATAATAATCATTCTTCTAATATACAACTTTCTGTAATGCTGTATATGTTGTTCACTTAGTTTTATATAAAATTCTTGAGCCAAGTACAATAGACTCATGCCACAATTAATGAGTCAACTTTTGCTCTTAAAATGATTTTACCAGATTTTTACATACATAATTTAGACAGTTGAATAACTGGGAATTGGAGGTTATTCCCTATAAATTATGCCTCCTCTACAGCTGCATAGTTCTCCAGTATTTGAAGACACATTTGCTGTATTTAGAATATAAGCAATTTATTGGCAATTCAGCTTCTTACATACTTGCAAAGATCAGTATGTAAAGAAGCAAAAGTAAATCTCTTAGCCCTAGACTAGAATGCTATATTCTCTTTTCTGGAACAAGTGACCTTGAATTTTGCTTCCAAAGGCTCACATCTGTTCTTATCAATGTTCTTTGGCATTTTTAAAATTAAAAAATTAGAAATCCTCTGCCGAGACATTTCAAGAAGCTTAGGAAATTGGCCAGAAAACTTTGGACTCACTCATAAAATAACAGAGGGCATATGGAATCAATTATAGTTACACACACACACACACACACTTCCTGCCCAAGTGTCCTGTCTAAACAGTGGGTTGGACTAGAAAATCTCCAAGGTCCCTTCCAACTCTTCTATTTCTGTTTCTGTTTCTAGTATGTATGTATATATATGGTTGTTTTGTCTGTCCAAATAACCCTGGTATTCCCAAATATGGGAGGAAGCAACTTTTGCTCTCCTTTTGCCTCTCGGCCCCATGTAGAGGCCATTTCCAAAGCAGATAAATTTTTATAGTCGACAAACTATAATTTACATGGTAACATATTTTTTGCTGATAAGTGAAATGGAAGGGAGCCTGTTAGAGATCTATTTTAAGAAATACCCTTACTGGGATTTGAACTTGTAGCCTTCTGTATGCAAGGCAGGATATTAACCTCTAAGCCACAAGCTCGGCTCCAGATCAGCCTTTATTTTATGGTTGTTTGTCTGTCGAAATAATCCTGGTATTCCTAAATATGGGAGGAAGCAACTTTTGTAAGGGTATGTCTGTTTGATGAGATCTAATAAGGTCAAAATAGATATATAACAAGCTCCCTTCCTTTTCACTTATCAGCAAAAAATATGTAACCATATATCTATATCTATATCTATCTATCTATCTATCTATCTATCTATCTATCTATCTATCTATATATATATATATATGTGTGTGTGTGTGTGTGTGTTTTCATAGATTTTCACGGGTACAGGTATGACGGTCTTGGTATATTCGGGTTTCTTCCCGTGTAGGATTTGGAAATTTTTGGTGACGTTTCGATGAGGTCTCACTCATCATCTTCAGGCTGGTGTTTCTGTCTGAGAACAAGGACAGAAACACCAGCCTGAAGATGATGAGTGAGACCTCGTCAAAACATCGCCAGAAATTTCCAAATCCTACACGGGAAGAAACCCGAATATACCAAGACCGTCATATATATAATTATGGTTCCTTGTTAGCAGCAACCAGGTTCAGTAATCCCCTGTTTTCAGGTTGATCCCTTGAGTGAGTGGCAACTATTGCTATCAGTGTTTTAGCCTTTAGATGTGGGTAGGATTTCTTCCAGATTTTTAGGCTGGCCCCGAGTCTGCGGAGAGGGGCAGCATTCAAATCTAATAAATTATTATTATTATTATTATTATTATTATTATTATTATTATTATTATTATATATGGCATTGGACAGTCTCTGAAGATACAACATGAAAATCCTGAGCCGACAAGCCACGTGAAATGATGTATGAGCATTGGAGTGGATTCAGCTTTTTGTTTCATGGGAAATCTCTGAACTAATTATTTTATTTTACTTTTAGGGTGCTAAAGGAAACATGGGGAGTCCAGGCTTGCTTGGGCAAAAAGGACGACAAGTAAGTAATTGGAAAAGGGGAGAATTATAATAAGTAATATACAATTGCTATTTCTTTAAACATGGAGTACATAAGATCATTGTCAAGACGGTGCAGAAGTTGATGATAAATCAATAGCTTGTCACACTATCTGTAGATGGCCTGATGTTAATGAGAACTTGGGGGGATGATTTCATGAGGGAGCAGATGCAGCCACAAAACATTCTTTTGAGAAGTTCAAGGCCAGCAGATGTCCACCACCTGGGTGGAAGCAGAAGAAGGACTTGCCATGTTGGCACAACCTGAGTGGGCAATGTCACAAGTTTGTGAGTGGGGGCAGGTAGGGATGCTGCTTCTGCTGCTACAGGTGCACTATGTGCACAGCTTCGTGTCTCTGGTGAGCATGCATCCGAGTGAGATTTTGCTTCTGCCCATGTGCTGGAAGCAAAATCTTGTGAGAGGATGCGCACGTGTGCGAGATTTCAGTGATTTTTTTTGTTTCCATTCATGCATGTGCACGGAAGCAAAAAAATTGCCAAAATCTCTCTCTCGCACACACACACACACACATCCCCTTGCAAAATTTTGCTTCCTGTGCATGTGCGGAAACAAAATCTTGCTCGGACACATGTGCATGCATGCCAGGGACATGAAGCTGTGTATGCAGCTCAGTTTTCACTACCGATGCAGTGTCCTTATCCGTACCAGTAGCAACCCGCTACTGAACTTCCAACTGAGTGGAAAGCTCAGATTCAGGTTCCCTGGTGTAGGTGCCAGGATGGCTCTGAGAATAAATTGGAACTTTGAGGAATACTTTGACTTGGACTATGATTTAAAGTTACCTGGAACCTTGACAATTAACCCAAATTGCTATGCTAAGCTAAAAATCTGATCCAGCTACCCTGGGTTCAGAGCCCTGAGCCCCAATATCCAACCTGGCACCAAGCAGTGTGAAAACTGAGGGAAATGAAGGGGGGGAACTGGAAGAGAAGGAGCAAGCTGCTGGAGACCCAGCAGAGGATGACTTAGCTTTGGGATTCCAGGCACAGGTAGACACAGTACTTTAGGTGCTTCAAATTTGAACTGAAGCACATCCCCGCAAAAAAGAACCTATTGGCTGACATGTTGTCCCGGAAACCGCATTATGACGAAGAGAAGAAGAGTTCCATTCTGTGATTCCCGCCTCACCAGAAGAAGCAGTAGGCACTCCCCCATCAAAGGAGGAACTGGTAGCCCCTCTCCTCACCAGAGGCCAGGCCCGATGGTCGAGTGGCCGAGGCCAGGGAGAATGGACTGAGAAATTTAAAGCAGCTCTGCTTAGCGGTCCCTGGCTTAATGATAACAAGGACATCCTAACCATGAAAGAAGGGTTGGCGTGGAAAGAGTCCAAATTATATGTGCCTGCCAGCCTCAGATTTTAAGTGCTCCAACGGAATCACAATATCAAGCTGGGAATACACTTTGGGTTTCTGAAAATGCTCCACCTGACATGGAGACAATTTTGGTGGCCAAAAATGAAATCAGTGGTGGAGAACGATGTGAGAAGCTGCGCTACTTGTGCCACCAAGAAACACCGGCCAGGAAAGCCAGCCGGACTCATACAGCAAGTGGCTGATCCCAGTAAACCCTGGGAAGAGATCATGATGGATTTCATAGTGAAAGTCCCGAGCAGCAAGGACAACATTGTGATCTGGATGGTCGTTAACCTGTTCTTCAAAAAAGCTCATTTTGTCACTTGCTCCAGATTATCATCTGCCAGACACTTAGCAAATTTGTTCATCAAGCATATCTACCGCTTGCATGGCGTGCCCAAGAGGATCATATCTAATAGATGCGTACAGTTCACCGACCAGTTTTGGAGAGAGTTCATACACGCGATTGGATCCATGCAAGGATTTAGCTGAATTAAGGCCATAAACCCAGCCACTGCCTCCCCACACCCCTGTAATACAAGGAAAGACACATTATGAGGTGAAAAAAAATCTTAGACTTCTGAGTATTTAGAGGCCAGTTACAATGCCTCATTCATTGGAAGGGGCACCCTTTGTCTGAATCCATATGTGTAAAAGTTGGAAAGTGAAAGCAGACAAATTAGTTAAACAATTCCATGACAAATACCCAGATAAGCCCAAGCGTCCCCCTGGGGGAGGGAGGGGTGGTTAAACCAGTTAATCGCTTGTGATCTCTCTCTCCCCACTGTAGGATACTTTTTCTTGAGGGGAGGCCCTCAACGGCTTGCCACACTAGCTGTAGAAGGCCTGATGTTTATGGGAACTTGGGGAGGGGGTGATTTCATGAGGGAGCAGATGCAGCCACAAAGCATTCTTTTGAGAAGTTCAAGGCCAGCATATGCCTACCACCTGGGTGGAAGCGGAAGAAGGAGTTGCCACACTGATACAACCTGAGTGGGCAAAATGACAACTTGCGGGGGGGGGGGGCATGTGAACTTCCAACTGGGTGGGAAGCTCAGATTCAAGTTCCCTAGTATAGGTGCCAGGATGGTTCTGGAAATAAATTGGAACTTTGAGGAATGCCTTCTTGGACTCTGATTTAAATGTGGATGTTACCTGGAACCTTGACCACCATATTGAATCAGACTCTCATCTACATGCCAGCTTTAGGATGGTATTTAATTCTAAAATTAGCCTGTGATGCTCAATCAGTATCTGAATTCCTTTGAGAATGTTCGGTCAGTATATGATTTTGGTCATAGGATGTTCAACTTAATTTAATGAGAATTTATTTATTTATATAATCTGTGTATATTCATTTATCATGCTGCTCTAATCCCCTAATTCACAAAAGAAATCAAAAGTTTCCATTTAATTTTCATTTTAGATTGTCCTACAGATTTTCTCTCCCCCCTTTTTTTCCTTTAATAATAGAAGTTTAAGTTGAATGATAGAGATTTCTAAATGCATATTAAATCCTCTTTAGGGGACAAAGCACTGAAGCCCATTTTAACCGTGCTGATGGGGGCACTTTCCAGATTAGGGTTCCCTAAACCCAAATAAACTCTTAAAGATTCATATCATTATGGTTGAAGATCTTGCTGGGGATGTTCTATGCTGAGAGTGGCTGATGAGCCATCCATCTTCTTGGCTTTTAGTTTAGTTTCTAATTCTAATCTTTGTTTGTTTTATTTTTTTTTATATTTTCTGTTTATCATTTTGTAAGCCTCCCAGAATCACTTCAACAGTGTGATAGGCATGTTATTATATTGATGTCAGCCTATAGTCTCTTAACAGTGCTCTTAATTAACATTTCCACTCAGTGCAAAAATATGCCTGTCCTATATAGAGCAATATTAGTTCTGATACTGAAGATATATGTGTATTTATTTATATATTACGTGTGCACATAAAAGGCAACTGGAATCTAAAGAGGTTTGTGCATCCTCCACTCATTCATTAGGTTTCCATCCATATCTACCTTCTCTTAGGATCAAAATGAAGAACAGGCTTGACCCAGATGTTATGCTGTAACATGGTGTGACTTAGTCTCAAACACTTTATCATACATTGGTTGATAATTCTGGCAATCAGCACTTGTGAATGGAAAGAGAAAATGAGAAGAAAGTGTACATTTCACTTTCCAATTTGCTAATGTACTTCAACATAGCTTAACAATACACCAGAACCAAGCCTGTATCTTTTTTATAATGTGTGAAAGCAGTTTGTAGAATTTGTTCATATTGCTTGATTTCATTCCACACTGACCTCAAATAAACAAAACATTTCATATAGTTGAATGCAGTAGTATATTCATCAGTGCTTATAAAAACTGTAACACAATTCTTTCAATTCTTTTAAAATATTTTTGTATTATCGTCATGTATGTTTATTGAGTCTAGAAGCAAAAACAGTCACTAATATATTACTATTCCAAATGTAGCTGCCACAGGTTTTTACATTCACAAGTAAATGTATATAGAATTGCAACCATAATGTAAATTTATAAAATGGGTACAATTAATAATATTGCATAATGCGACTATTACCTGGTTCAAATTAATGTAAGTAATATATATTATTGCCTGTTTAAGATGAATGGAGATACTATGCAGATTATGTCAACTAATAATGATATTTTCTTTTTACCTATAGGGTGATCCAGGAATTGAAGGTCCAATTGGGCACCCTGGGCCTAAGGTAAATAATTTTGTGTCTCACTTTTAAGCATTTGTTCTTGTGCTTAGAACTTGACCAAAAAAGAAGGGGCAGGAGAAGAGGGGGAGAGGGAGAAGGAGAGGGGGAGGAAGAGTCCTTGGAGAGGGACGGCATATAAATCAAACAAACAAACAAACAAACAAATAAATAATGGGAATGGGAGGGGGAGAGAAAGATTTTGGTAGCAACCAGTAATTATTAAAGTTGCAGAACCCAAATTTATTTTGATTCTCAAAATAGGACCGGTAATTAACTCAAGAAAATGATTGCTGGGCTGATGAGATAACCATTCCTTTACCCTATTTAATATCTAAAAACTCCTGAATTAGGAACAATTAGTTCATCTTAGGTGTTGTGGCCTGGGAAGAACAAGTTGTGAAACTCCCCCCCCCCCTAATAACATTGATGAAAGACATGAACTATGTTCCCAAAACCACCAACTGAGGGAAATACTAGAAAGAAAATGAAAAGTTGTGTGAATTCAGTAGCGAAATTAGAAAAGATTTTCTGAGCACTGAAACAAAAATGGAAATATGAAAACACGGTGGAAGTCAGGTGGGAATTGCTTGCAAAGCATGACTCTTCCTCAGTAACTGATAGCCTGCAGAAACAACATTATGCGTATACTCTAAGTCAGGGACTTAACAGGAGGATAAGACATACGAGAAGACAGATTGAGGGCAAGTTGGGAGAGCATAAATTCCAAACTAATAATTTACTTAAATGTATTTGTTTAAATCAACTAATTAACAAATCTAAGTCAATTCACTCTAGTCAGAATAGCATGTCGGAACTAAGACTATACTATATCCACAAACACTGACTAAAAGTACTTTTTGTTTCTTTTCCAGGGTATTTTTGGTATAAAAGGAGAAAAGGTAAGGTAGTTTTACACATTCAGAAAACTTTGAGAAGTGTGCTTTATAACTGGAATACTTTATTTAGTATAATTCTGCATTTCAAAGAGAGCCCTGAGCAATGGGTTCCCTGTCACCTTTCCTGGAGATAGAGGCAAAAGCCCTTCACCTGCATGCAGAATTTTCAATCCTGGGTTGGGCTGAAACAAGCTCCTAGAATGCAGAAGAACCTTTGCTCAGTGGACAGAGCAATGCTTTGGATTGAGAAGCAGTAATATATTCTCTAGCACAACTCTTTCAACCCAATGCAGATTTTTCTGGATTGGGCTGTTACTGGTTTGTGCTATGGAGCTCCTAGGAAAAGAGGGAGCTACTGAAGGACTGGCAAAAAAAAGTTTGAGGATCCCCCCATATGCCTGAAGTACTTTTGGTTTTCATGTTGAAAGCACTGTTCAGTCTTAATCACTACCAGATAAGCAGTGATCCTATGCCTTACTGAAATGCTCTTAAATTGCAGTTGTGTTTTGATTTTAATATTGCCTGGCTAATTGCTGTGGTATTATTTATGTTATCATTTGTGACTTTCTTACTGTGAGCCACCTTGGTAAAACTTCTATCCCTAAAAAAATTCTTTTTCACCCAATTGGGCAGACAGGGCTTAACATTGCAACTGAAGTTTTGTGGTGGGTGTAGGAGTGGGGAAGATCTTCCATGTCATTTGTTCTAGGATAATATTTAGTGACACAAAATTATTTCACTCTGTCCCAAATAATTTCTTAACCAGCTGCCACACTGTTATGGCTGTTTTAAAGGAAGCAGGTCTTGACTCATCTTGTTTTCTTATATCCTTTGTAGGGAGAATTTGGAGCAGATGGACGGAAGGTAAGGTTTGACAGAGGAAAATTAGACATTATTTCACTATTGGTTTGATGGAAAAAGCTGTCTCTAATGCTTTTGATCTTTGATTTCAGGGAGCTAGTGGTACTGCTGGAAGAAATGGCACTGATGGACAGAAGGTAATGTTGTTTTCAGCAGTATAATGTCAGTCTTTTGTTTACATTGATAAAATTCATTATAAATGAGAATAAGCTCCCTAAATATAAGCTTTAATTAGCAATCTAAAATAGGAGAGTGGCCCAGACAGATCATTAGTTTTCACTTTCATTTTGTAACTGAATATTCTGTCACATTCCAGTGTCCCGCGTAAGAAAAGCCAGCAACACAAGTTGATATTTGTCTCTTTTTCTGGAAACTCGGACCCGGCACAAAGCGACCATACAAAAGGAATCAAAGTTTGTGCTACCCTAGTTAGCTGCACCCACCCCTTATATTGTGCTCCACCTCCCCTGTGTGTACCCCGTCCCTCCCACTGACCGCTTAGACAGCTTCTACAGTCCAGCCACACTTCTAGCTGCCCATTCCAGTTTCTTGCTGCCAGTTGTTTTCCCAATCCAACAAACAGCTGTTTTTCATGGAGCCAAGTACAGCCAAGGTTCCACTAGTCAGGCAGTAGTTCCCGAAGTACTCTAATATCCACATCCTCATTAGATTTAATTGGAAGAAAATAACTATTTAATTTACAGAAATAGTAATTTGACCTGTCTGAAAATTTGTCAACATCATGTTGTGTATTGATCCTGAATAGTTGAGATGCATCCAAAATTAATGGAGCCCCTATGAGTTATCGCCTTATCGCCCACACCTTTTTAGACTTGAATTACTGCTTTTCTCTTGGCATTTGGCCTGTAATCATTTGCTGCTACTGTAAATCAAAGTAGGGCAATTCGTGGAAAACAGGCCTCAGGCAACTTCCCAGCCTTATTTTTGCAGTTTACCAGGACAGCGCTTATTAGCATTCAGTGGGAAAATGACAAATTTTATTACAATAACTTGTTTTTTAAAAAAAACCTCTTAAAATGAATTAAGATTTAGCATAGATGTTTTACACTTATGTAACCCCTGGGAGGATGAAAAAAAATAGAAATCCTGCTTTAAGGTCTCCTGCCATGTACAGAGGATTGGACTAGAAGACCTGAAAGTCCCTTTTCCAGCTCTGTGATTCTATTCTATTTTATTTATTCTGAAATGCGGCTCATTCCTCCTGGTTCAGTCCACAGTTCATTCACTAAAGAGGCCCTGAATTGCTGGTGGAGACAGCTGAACAAGAAATTTAAGTGCCTTTGTGATTCTTCCACCTTACCCCTATTTAATGTTGCTCACAATCACTCCTTTTATATCTAATGCTTTCAGGGCAAGATGGGGCGGATTGGACCTGTTGGCTGTAAGGGAGACCCAGGCGAAAGGGTAGGAATGCTTTCTCTACTATGTCAACTCTTTTTTCATATTCTTATAAATTGTATGCAAAGGAAATTATTATACTCAAAGTGTCTTGGGAATTTTATGGATGATAAAAAAATATTATAAAAAACACATCTTGAAAATAAATTAAATGAATGTCATTTCTTTATCAATAAAACAAATGAAAACCTGAAACAAGAAGGTGACTTTTATTTACAATTTCTGTGCAGCTCTTCAAGGTGAGTAATAAAGTACAGTGATACAAAGTGTTCTGAAAGAGCACTTTCAGAGTGTGTAAGCAAATCAGTCAATGAATTAATAGCAGAAAGAGAAAAAAAGGCTGACCAAGATAAATCCTTTAAGAAAAATGATTTAGTAGTGTTTAATGCATATGGATTATATATAATTAGCTAATGCATCTTTTCAGTTGCCTGTAGTCATTCAATCATAATACTGTAACATCCATCAACAATCATATCTCTATACAGCACACTCAGTAACATTAGTCAAACTGCTTGTACCATGCAGTACAAATTCAAGTATGTCACCATGGGTGAGATACGACTTGTTTTCTCTTTTTAGAAGCAATGTGCATACTTACTTGGTTTTTGCATGATTTGATAATATTTTTATACTTTTTGCTTTAGTGCTAGCTGACTGGGATATGTTTAGGAGGAAGCAGATTATAAGTGCAAGAAAAATAACACAACAATAAGTATTACATATCGATACCTCTGTTATGTGACTAACACTAGAGTGGTACATAATATTAGCAATTGCTTTGATCTTAAGTCTGTTCTGCTCAAGTTCATAAATATTACCATCTGTTCCACTTCTACTCTAGAATAATGATCTATTGTTAGTGTGTCCAGTTCTCAGCATTCTTTTTAAGTTCAGAATGTGATTTACACCAGAATGTGATTTACACCAAAAGAAACGCTGAATTTCATTGAAGTTCATAAAACCTATTAAACTTTTATACATCTTTTGTACAGAAGGCATAGGATCTAGCTTTACTTTGGAAAGTAAAAAGTTTAACATGCTTTTGGTTGTTGGCAGAAATGATATGTGAGCAAAGCCACCATGGTTACTACTATACTGAATTACATTCAGTATAGTAGTACACTGCTTTCAGCATTCAGATTTGCACATAATAAGTTCCGGGAAGGGTAAAATCTACTTCTAAATATCTGTGCAGAATCATTTTACATATTTTCTATTATACTGCCACCAAATAATTCCATTTAGATCTTGTCTGAATTCTCTCAGATACATTTCTAAAATGCCATCTATTTAAGGCATTAAAAAAACCAAGCATCAGGATGGCTATCATGAGATGTTTTCATCATTATGATATCTACAGTCACAACATACTTTCCAGTTGTTTACATTCTACTTTTCCAAATGAAATGGTTTCTGACTAAATCCTCCCACACTCCCACTCTTTCTTTTAGGGTCCCGATGGCTACCCAGGAAACCCTGGTGAACGAGGACTATCGGGAGAGGAAGGAATAAAGGTCTGTTCAATTCCATACTGGCAGAGACTAAAGACAGCATGATATAGTCAGGAAGAGTAGAGTCAAACAAAAGCAGTACATGAATCTGGCTGATTTCTCAGTTGAGAAACTTTTTCAAGGTATTTAGTTTAGAAAAACGATAGTAAAAGGAAATGAACATGGTAGAGATTTGTTTTTTAAAAGTTTTTTAGAACTTTAGGTTACAAAGTTAGAAAACAAAAGGAAGTCACTTTTCCATCAGGGGATCCTAGGGCTCTGCTGAGATTTGGAATACACTCTCAAAGTGTGGGAATACCAATGGTCTGTTTGTAGCCTCTTAAAGGAGCTCTTACAGGCACTTTTCTTCGACTATAGAGCACCTTCAGAGGGCAAGCCTGGTGAGAAGACAGGCAGCTTCTCTGCAGTATCACAAAGTAACTGCATGTTCAATTGATTTTACCTTTATAATAAAACAAATCTTATGATGAGTTTTAATTTGTAAAGGAAACTGGAAATTCTGAAAACTAAGGTAAGGAAAATGCTGTTATCAGTAGGAACAGTAAGAGCCAATTTTTCTTGCATGTCTCTTTTCATTTCATGGTTGCTAATTTTTCCCATGGGTGAACTGTTTAATTGGGAATTCAAATCCAGTTTAATGGCAGGCTTGTCCTGACTTGAGCATTTAGGAATGAAAGACCACTCCATGGTTAAAGTGAAAGGTTTACTTTTACTAGAGTCAAGTGGTTACAGTGTAAACAAAGCTGGATCTGAAAGTTCTGCACAAAGCCTGCAATTTTCCTACTTCCTGGGCCCTCTCCCCTTGACCATCCATCAGTGTCCAATAGTATTCACTTTAGATGTTTTGGGATTGGCTTTGAGATTTGGTGGCTCTTTAGTGGAGTTTTGCCTTCTGTTCTCATGCTCCATCCTTGATCAGCCGGTTCATTCTGGATTGACATCTCTGGTTCTTGTCACCATGTCATTCTCACCCTTCCTACTACCTACTTCCCCAATCTCCTTTCCCACCCCCCACTTCTGCATTTTATGGCAAGATGCCAGCAAAGCAGGATATACTGAAGTTGGCAGACTTGAAAGTGAGGGATGATTTAAAAAGAGAAAAGCACATTGAATCCCTCTGCCCCAATACACATCACTGCCAATAAATTACATTTAAAATTAGTCGCTTATTTGTAGCTCTTCCATGACTATCAGAATGGGTTGCAACTTGTTTTAGGAGGGCCTAATTTAAAGTCTGCATGACTTGAAATTGAGAAAAGCTGCTTAAGATTCTTCTCAGTAATTCTGGATGCTTGGGAAATGGGCAAGAGAAATAAAACAGGCTTCTACTAAACATCTCTAATGAATTCCTTGAGGGTGACATGAGCCAGGGCTGATTTCTTTTTTCTACCAGGGAATGTTTTATTGGACAGTGTCTGAAATGGGAGAGGAATCTTATTACCTATTTTGTTTCTATATCTATATCTCTATTAGCCTAATCCTAATTCTCCTCTATTTTTTCTTATCTCTGTAGTCTTCTATCTATAAATGAAGAGGGGTTGGTGCGTGCAAGGGGCAGGGAGCAGTTCCGGGGTTGTGTTCATATGCACGGGAGAGGGCATTGCATTACGGGTGTGTGCATGCACACACACGCTATCGCACACACGCACACCCCTTTGGAATCCAGCTAAAAAAGGTTAGCCATCACTGGCCTAGGACATCCATCAGAAAATTAGCAACAGAGAAACATAGAGATAGAGGACTTCACTATATCAACTTTAGATAGTAGTTACTTATAATGTCTTCGTTTCCTTCTAACCAAGTCATGCTGGAGCGTCTTTTTTACTGCTGGCTTTAAATCTGGTCTGTCCCATGTTAGTCCCTTCTGCTCCTCTCTTTTCTTTACCATGTAATTTTGGCTCAATTTCCCTTCTCTCTTTCAGTTTACTTCTCAGCTTCCACCATACATCCTACTTCTGGATGTGACCATAACATAGTTTCAACAATTTTAACAACTTCCACATTTCTTCATTTCTGTCCATCATGTCTACCAATACTGGATTATCTGATTACCATGCCTGATAAATTCCAAACCTTAGAAACAACCATAAAAGCACAAAAACATACAGTTCATTGACTCCATAGATGCTCGTTTTGAAGCATGCTTCACATATATATTTTTTTTTGGGGGGGGGGGGGATTACTGCTCAAAATCATATTCCAATACTTCAACCACTACGTCAACCTCAAATTCAAGTACCATTACCTCAACCACGTGCACAACCACAACAGGAAAGACTTAATGAACTCAATCTGTATAGTCTGGAGGATAGAAGGGGAAGGGAGGAGATGATCGAAACATTTAAATATGTTAAAGGATTAAATAAGGTCCAGGAGGGAAGTGTTTTTAATAGGAAAGTGAACACAAGAACAAGGGGACACAATCTGAGGTTAGTTGGGGGAACGGTCAGAAGCAACATGAGAAAATATTATTTTACTGAAAGTGTAGTAGATGCTTGGAACAAACTTCCAGCAGATGTGGTTGGTAAATCCACAGTAACTGAATTTAAACATGCCTGGGATAAACATATATCCATCCTAAGATAAAATACAGGAAACAGTATAAGGGCAGACTAGATGGACCATGAGGTCTTTTTCTGCCGTCAATCTTCTATGTTTCTATGTAACAGCCTCAACCACATATACCATCTCAAACATCTAGCAACCATCCAAGCAATTTATCCTTATTCATCAAAGACATCCTTGAATGCGAACAACAACATAATAACGCTATTCTATTTGGGCTCAATGTCATCGACGAACCTGATATCCCAAGCATTCGCAACTTCACTGTACGAAACATTCTCCCAGAAGATATCATTCAGATATGGCCCAGAATTTAAGTACAGTGGTACCTCTACTTAGGAACTTAATTCGTTCCGTGACCAGGTTCTTAAGTAGAAAAGTTCTTAAGTAGAAGCAATTTTTCCCATAGGAATCAATGTAAAAGCAAATAATGCGTGCAAACCAGTTAGGAAAAAAATAAAAGCTTGGTATTTGGGTGGGAGGAGAAGGAAGAAGAGGAGGAGGAGAGTCGTTGCTGAAGGAAGAAGGTGAGGTGAGAATCAAAAAAATTAAAAACTTTAAGGCTTAAAAAAAAAGAGGGACTCTGAGGCAGCAAGGAGGAGCACGCGCCTCCAATACACCCGGCGCGAGGCTCCCATACACTCCCTCCCATTCACTGCCTCCCATACACTGGCTGCTGCTGTTGCTACCTGCCGCCTGCCCCGCCCCTCTCGCAGCCCCTTCGCTGGGAGCGCTTTCATCCAGATGTCAATGAAGGGGCTGCAGGAGAGGCGGGGCAGGCGTTCCCGAAGCGCTCGGAGAAAACACTCCCAGCGAAGTGGCTGCAAGAGCGCTTTCTCCGAGCGCTTTGGGAACGCCTGCCCTGCCTCCTGCAGCCCCTTCACTGACAGCCCTGGATGAAAGCGCTCCCAGCGAAGGGGCTGCGAGGGCGGGCAGGCGTTCTCGAAGCGCTCGGGAGAAAACTCTCTCACAGCCCCTTCGCTATGAGCGCTTTCACTGAGCCAGTCCCTTCGCAATTGCCCCTCTGCTCCAGCCCCGCCCTCCCAAAGGGTGGGGCTGCCACGTCGGATTCCATCCCTCTTGCCAGGACAAGAGGATAGTGGCGGTGGCAGTGGTTTTCGTTTCAGAAGCAGCAGCAGCGCCGGGAATGTCCCATCCACCCACCCCCCACCCACCCCCGAACAAAGATCCGAATGCCGACAGTAATGGGCAAGAGGGGTGAGTTTTGGGCTTGCATGCTTTTCCATTGATTCCTATGGGAAACACTGTTTCATCTTACAAACTTTTCACCTTATGAACCTCATCCCGGAACCAATTAAGTTCATAGACAAGGTATTAGTGTACTTCCAAAAAAATATATTAATCATAATCAGTACTATTTATTTTTCCCAATCCTCCTTTAATAATCATAGCTTTATTATATCCCTTTTCCCTTTCCCCCTGTTTTTCTTTACCATTATAATTCACATAATAATCTTATAATTCAGATAATCAATAAGTTCAAAATTGTCTCTACAAATCCATTTAAGAACCTTATAGTTATAAATTTATCATTATCTAAGTCTTCTATCTGCTTCTTCTCCTTTCAATATTACAAATATAAGCTATCTCACATTTCAATTGGTAGTTCAATTAATAATCAAATGACCATTTATCAGTCTTGTAAATTTGTAGTTTTATCACTGTCCAAATCTTCTCCCATCTGCTCCTTCGTATTTCAATTCTTTTTTTATTTTCTTGCTTTTATTTTTATAATTATTTTAAAATGTTTAGTCCCCTTTCTCAATTCAATTTCTGTGCTGCAAATAAAATTTGTAATTTCCACATGTTTCTGCAGTTCTATAAAATAATTCTTGTAGAGCAATAGAAATTTTCCTTTTCAAGATGTTGTAGCCTCCAGGTGGAAATAATTAAGAAAATTCACAGTCACAATCAGCATAGATAAGGTGTTTCCGGAGCCAAGGTCGAAAAACAGATTGTATGTCCAACAAATCTTCTCTTGTCTTCTCCTTCAACCATCTTATTAATTCCACAAAAAAAAATTTATTATTTATATAATAAAAAAATAATTTTCTCAGCTGATTGAAACCAATTTGCTAAAATTCATAAAAAATAGTTCAGTAATCCAATGAACAAATTTTAAAATCCTCAAGCTTTTATTGTCCTTCCAGAAGCTTTTTGCTGTTGTATCCAATTGCCAATTAGTTGCTTCCTCTCCATTTTTTTTCAAGAAAATCAATCCAAGCTCCAGTTTGCTGAGTCATTCACCAGCACCATTCTTAACTCAGTTCCTCTCGCTCCAGCACATTCCTTAATTCCTCTCCCTTGACAAAATAAATAAATAAAAATAAAATAAATAAAATAGTTTCATTCTGATTCCAGTATATGTGTATGCATGCATGCATATGTAACTAAAACAACTATAACAACTGTAATTGCAACAATTGTAACAACTATAATTAAATTGTAACTTACATGCATTATGTTTGTATGTATGTTTGGTTTTATAATAAGGGTTTTTTACTTGTTTTAGTATTGGATTGTTACATGCTGTTTTTATCACTGCTGTTAGCTGCCCCTAGTCCACGGAGAGGGGAAGCATACAAATCCAATAAATAAATAAATAAATATACTACATCTTGTTTCAGGGAGATCCTGGCCGACCTGGCAGTCATGGCCCACCTGGTCCCACTGGGGATTCTGGAGCTTCTGTATGTAACCCTATGACTTTTCTGAAATAATTAAATTCTTTGAACTTCAAGTCACAAACTGATTGTAGTGCATCAGTAGCATGATTTCAGAATGTGGATATGATATATCTAACAATGTTCCTTTTATAGCAACTGTAAAAAGTTAGGAAAATAGGAACCTTAGTTAGACTGAACTAAACTTAAAACTAAACTCCTCTAGTAAATGTTAAAGGAAATGTTTCCAAATGTTAAAGGAAACATTCACTTATATTTGTATTTGAGGACAACTACTTATTACAAATATGATTGAAATGAAGTACCTAAGAGAGTATGTGTTTCTAAATAGCAAAATCCAAGATTTTCTGCACCATTTGCAGTCCCTCCAGTACAAATTTCATAATCCAATCAATCTATTGATTGAATTTTCTAACACTGTGCTTGAACCTATCTGTAGGCAGATGATCTGATGATAAGCGTTTTCCAGCAATGCTTTTCTTAGAGAGACGTCCACTATCCTCAGAGCTGTATTTAGCACAACAAAAAGTAAAAATGAAAAAAAATGGCTAAAGAAATCTAGATAGACCCCTTAAAACTTCCATCCTGATAATAAAATAATGATCTGTATTACAAGAGACAGGAAACAATTTTGCAAAAATCTAACATTTCCAAAGTGTGGTTTATATGATCAAATCAGATAATCCTCTGAAACACTACCTTTTGTTGTCCAAAAGCCTTTTTCTAACAGGTTTTGTTTCTATTGTTTTTCTTTTATTTTCAAAGGGACCAAAAGGATACAAAGGAGAACCTGGTCTTCCTGGTCTCAAAGGAAGTCCAGGTGCCAAAGGAATAGGAGGACCAAAAGGAGAACCTGTAAGACCATTGATGCTTTCTAACTTTGCTTTTTTTAATGCTTTTCAAAAGCAGGTTGCATTACAAGTCTTAAAAGACACTCAGAAGGGTAATACTGAGTCTGCAAGTGCTAGACTTTTAGGGTTGATTTTCTTTATAAAAATACCTTGTGAAAAAATTCATGGTATCAATCATATGAAAATTTGTAGCTTCCAATTTCTTTTTTTATGACATTTAAATGTAATAATGTAAAAATGTACTCTGGTGTCTGATCCTTAGTTTCGTGCCATAATATTTAAATTTTAATAAAGTCTCCTCTTGGCACATATTAGTAGATGAAATGCACAGAAAAAGCAAATAGGAATTGTTTTAATTTTAAAATAAATATGTTGTCTTCTTCCTCTTTGAGAACTAATCCACCAAAAGCTGTATTAAGTGCAGGCTTTCCTTTCCTGGTAGTATCTTTATGTTTTAAAATGGAATAGGTATTCTGTGCAGCTGTTTAGCATTTCAGTGAAATAATCCATACTTGGAGTTTGATTTTTTTTTTAAATGATTTTACTCTTTTTTGCTCAGGGTCGTCGTGGTGATCCTGGAGACATAGGAAATCCTGGAAATCAAGGATCCAAAGGGGAAAAAGTAAGTTCATCAAGTATCCAAAACAACAAATATAAACCTTTTTTGAATGCTAGTGCTAGTGCTTACAAAAATCTCTTGGGAAAGAGAATGATACATATAGATTTTTAGTGGAAATAAATAAGCTATCAAAAAGAACCAAAAGCTGTCTGAGAAAAGTTTTTCCTTGCTTCCTAAAGGGATAGCTTGATTCCCAGTCCAGGAAGATAAAGGGAGCTGATTTTTTCCCCCTTTATTAATTTTCTGGACACGTTGGTGAATTTTATTTCTTCAGTCAATTTACCAGTATATTTTTTGGCAGCTGTCTGCTTGATTTGACTTTTAAAGATTAACAACATAATATCGGAAAAGCAAAGTTCCAGCCTTCAGAATTATCTGAGTTCCATAAGCATTCTTTGGAAATAAAAATGGAGCATGGTGGCAGCTAGTCGTAAAACAAGGAAAGGATAGATAAGGAGAAGCCAATAGGGGACAGGAGAAAGAGGCACATCTCTTCTGGCAAATTAGCATTTTATACTTGGCCATGCTCACTGTGTTTGACAAGGCATATTATATGTTCTGAAAGATTTAAGTACATCCATTGACTCAAATGTCTGTAAGCCCTTTTTAGGCTTTTGACTTCATTTTTTTTAAGAGCCATGATGGCTCAGTGGTTAGAATGCAGTACTTCAAGCTACTTCTGCTGACTGCCAGCTACCAGCAGTTTGGCAGTCAGCGGAAGCCTCCCTGGCTCAATGCTGACTCGGCATTCCATCCTTCCAAGTTGGGTAAAATGAGGATCCAGATTGCTGGGGTCGATATGCTGATTCTATAAACAACTTAGAGAGGGCTGTAAAGCATTGTGAAGCAGTATATAATGTAAATCTAAATGCTATTGCTATTGCTATTTTTAGTTATGTTTACCTTTTGCAATAAATAGGACAATAAACAGATTTAGAGATCAATAAGAAAGTAGTGAAATATTAAGCCAGGTCCCCAATGTTTACCTTTTATCAGGGTTCAAATATTATATTTATGGATGGTTGGATGTCTTCTGGAGTTTTCTATCATAAATCCAGTTATTATACACAGTAAGCTACAATAGAGTTGAAAGCAATAACGAGTCTGCGGAGAGGGGCGGCATACAAATCTAAATAATAATAATATGAATTATTTCTTTATTCACAGGGAGATCCTGGTTCTGAGGGACAAAGAGGTCTACCAGGAGAAGTTGGAGAGAAAGGAAGAAATGTATGATAGAATCCCCCCCCCCCATTAGATGTCTCTAGCCACTACTTTAAAACTAGATTGAAAAAATGTTTTCCTGTTATTATAGATATTTACATATTATTGGTTTACATATACTACTAGAATTTGTGAGACTGCTGAAATACCCTGGCAAAATGGTACTTTATTATGTTAAATATAAAAAACTTTGATGCTCAATTCCTGACAGAAGCAAAGAAAGAGGGAAGGGAGACAATAAGTCAGAACTATTAATTATACCACTTAATAGAGTTGAAGGGAAACAGAAATTTGGAGCTTTTTCTGCATAACTTGTCCTCTAAAAAATGTATGGATAATTTTTATTTGTCTGAATAACTAACTTTTGTGTTCTAAAAATTGTCCTCTATAGATTCTTCACTTTCACCCCCAAAGTCTTGCCTCCTTGCTCATACAACTTTCTGAGATTGGGTCTCCTTTCTAACTGGGTTAATATTAATGTTTAATATTTCAATTTTGGGGCTAAGTAGCTTACAGTTAAAGAGCTAACCTTAAAAGAAATTATCTTTTAACACAGTTAAAAGAAAGAATATACAATACTGTGATGTATACATTCCATATGATTAAAGAACCTCAAAATGATGAAAGTGTGCTAATAGTTTCTGATAGCTGTTGTACATCTTTCATAGTGTGCATTTAAGGAAATATAGTCTAAAGACTGCAAAGTTATTTAATAGAGATAGTTCCTACTTATTTGTTGTTGCAATGAGATTTGGTGAGGGGCATTTCAAACTTTGGTACAACACAAAGTTTGAAAAGCAGGAAAATCGAATTCTAATGAACAATAAATGCTTTTGTTTCCTGTTTTGCAATAATCATCAAATTGATTTTATAAGGATTGATTGTCAGTTGCTTGTCGACATATGGTTGAATGAGTTCAGGCTTGATAGAAATAAATCTGTGAAATCAGTTATGGCTAAAATAAGATTGACAACATATAAGCAAAATGTTTCTGTGATATTCTCATACAGGTAGTCCTTGACTTAGAACCATTCATTTAGTGACCATTCAAAGTTACAGTGGTAATGAAAAAAGTAAATTATGATCAGTCTTCAACTTATGACCATTATAGCATCCCCATGGTCATATGATCAGAATTTGAGCACTTGACACCTGGCATGTATTTATGACAGTTGCACTGCCCCAGGTTCATGAGATCTCCATTTGTAACCTTCCTAAGTTTCCCACAATCCAAGTCAATGGGGAAAGCCAGATTCACTTAACAACCATATGTTTCACTTAATTGCAGTGAATGTGATTCACTTCACATTCACTGTGGCAACAAAGGTTGTAAAATGGAACACAACTCAGTTGCTTAGTAACAAGAATTTGGGGCTCCATTGTGATTGTGAGGATTATGGTTGTAAGGACTGCCTATATATAATGCAATAAATAGGCTAATTTTCACATGCTGTGACTTAAGATGGCCTTACTGTCTAGGGAAGTCTCTATATGTCTACAGTAGAGACAGGCAGATTATCAGAGTTGGAAGTGACCTTATAGGTCATCTAGTCCAACCCCTCACCCAAGAGGAGACCCTACACCATTTCTGACAAATGGCAGTCCAATCTCTTCTTGAAAGCCTCCAGTGATGAAGCTTCCATAACTTCTGAAGGCAAGCTGTTCCATTGGTTAATTGTTCTCCCTGTCAGAAAAAAATCTCGTTATTTCTAGGTTGAATCTCCCTTGCTCCTTTTTTTCTCTAGCCATGCCCAGTTCCTGCAACCATCAGGTTTTAGCCTCCAGTCCCCTAATCATCTTGTTTGCTCTTCTCTGCACTCTAGAAAGAGTCTCAACATCTTTTTATAATGTGGTGACCAAAACTGAATGCAGTATTCTAGATGTGGTCCATTGATGGGCTCCTACGGGAACGGTCAGGAACACAGTTCCAGTAGCAAAATTTGGAGCTCCACCCCAGAGCACCCAATTTGCACCGAAAGATGGATGGTTTAATTGGTCGTCCACCAAAACTCCAAGATCCCTCTCACAGTTACTGCTATTAAGTCTAATTTCACCCAGTCTATATATGCATTTGAAGTGGTATCTGAAGTGAGGGATAGCTCTGACTGTTCATCTCACATTATGCTTCACAGGGAGATCCAGGATTACCAGGCCAGCGTGGTTCACCGGGTGCTGTAGGAGAAAAAGGCAAACCTGTAAGTTTATCTAAGCAAATTTACAGGATACAGCCATTATCTTAACCTCCTATGTTGTTACTTTCCAAGAAGCAGCAAAATAAGAAAACAATACATTTTTTCCATGTACAAATTATTTCAGTCAGGATTAAAACCCTTGTTCTTTGCTTCTTGCTGTAGATTTCACTTGCCCAGTTTTCCCTATTTGTGCCAGCTCAGTGTTACCAAAGTTCACAACATCTGGAGTACCCAAAATCTAATATTCTTCTTTTGTTATTTATTACAATTGTCCAAGACAACCCAACTCAAGAGAATAAATAATAGCACTTCAAATGATGTATTGTATCTGCATTACAATTTTGGGGAAAGTGTTTTTCTAGTTTTTGTTAATGTGCATTTCTCTCACACACTTAGGATTTGAGTATATGGTAATTTGATTATAATTTTTAATTATTACATAATATTATAATGAGAAATGCAGTCTTCATTAGAAAAAGTGATGCAAATAGCAAGGGATTGAAGAAATCAGAAAAGTTCAATGGTTAAGCCAGGAATTTTAGCCTGAGATTTGACACGACAGTATATAAAACTGCAGTCTCTAAATGGACAAAGAAGCAGTTCCTGAAAATCTAGAGTGGTTGCATCTCAATTCTGTTGCCTGACATGGATTGGCAGAGAACAGATGGAAGGAACAAACATGACTGGCTATATTTGAAAAAAGGTATTCTAGAGAACCCCTCATAAGTGGAGGAAAGGATGTCAGTCATGGTATTCAAAATGCTACACCTGATCATTCATTTCTATGTCCCATCTCTTTATTTTCTCCCCACTTCCTGTTTGCAGGGCTCAGCTGGAGCTCCTGGGAGAGAAGGTGAAAGGGGCGACATGGGGCCTAAAGGACCAGAGGTAAGGCCTGTAGCTACCAGGAACAGACTTAGGTTTGCTCTGGTTTGCTTTGTAATATTAAATTGATTTAGTCAACCAAGGCAGACTTGTTGTAAGACTGTTCAAGACAGAGGAGATGTTTTTGTCATTCTTCATCTCTTTCTTGAAAATTCAGATTCAAAGCATTTTTAATAAATTGTTCTTTATTTTTCAGTTGGTGTTTCTTGCCAACTGAGTTGGGTTCTTCTATACGGCTCATTAAAGGCCTATTAAACTTTAAAAGGAAACCCAGTTAAATATAATGACTCAGGATAGAACCAGGAGATTGTGAATTCTAGTCCTATCTTAGGCATGAAGTCACCTGAAGCCTAGGAAGAAGGAAGCAATGGCAATAGCAAATCACTTCCAAAAAACCTTGCCAAGAAACCTCCAGGCACTTTTCCAGGCAGTTGTCAGGAATTAGTGCTGACTTAAAGGTACATATGAATTCACACTTAGAGAAGGTCAGCCAGTTATTTATTAATGGAGGTCATGAACAGTTTTTTAAGTTGTAAAAATGTTTATATCAATATTAACTATGATTTCTAAAATATTAATGCTGATAAGCATAGAGTTGGTTAGATTTTACATTACTTATTGAGGTTTATCAAGATTATATCGAGTAAGAAAGTTGTGATTTCATTTTGAATTAAGTTTTCTGCATTGTAACATGAATATCGTTCCAGTAATTTTGATTTTTTTTAAAAAAAAAATGTGTCTTCCACTTTTGGTAACTTTATTTTTGTTTCCAGACATTTCAATTTCTATTATTGTATGTTTTCTTTATTGTGGAAATTATTGATGGAACTGTATAAAACACTTAGCACTAACTTTCTTTCAGATTTAAACGAAAGCTTGGGAGTTAATTGATGATTTTATGTATATTGCAATATAATTAAATCTATGCAAGCTGTCCAGAGTCATTAGAGTTGATGGTATACAAATAATTGTAATATATAAATAATAAGACCTAAGCTAAAATGTTGTGCAAATTAGTAAGAAGCAAATTTCTGAAGTCTTATACATGAAATGTTTGAATTGTATGTTTATTTTCTTGTTTTTTACTCATAGGGTGATAGGGGAAGACCTGGTTTAAGTGTTCCTGGTCCCAGGGGACCCCGGGTATGTTCTTATGGTGTGGCATATGTATATCAATTCGTAGTGTGAAGAGGCTTCCCAGAACAAAGCAGAAGCACCATTGGAAAGGTTCATTTGAAGAACAATCCATGCAAAAGTTTCTTCTCTCTGTTTTTTTACCAACTTATATTTTTAATCCTTCCATGAACAGTGGTTTCCTGGCTAGTTTAGAAAACAAAGATCTCTCTCTCTCTCTCTCTGGAGGAGCATGGTCTTCTGCATTTCATGCAATGCTGCCAAATTTAAAGCTGTAAAAACAATGTCCTTGTCAGCATTTTTATTGTGAAACATAAAAACACAAGTGAGCCCCTATCCTTCTTTAAACATTTACTAAAATAAACACACACCTCTCCCCTGCTGCCTCCCAATATTTTATAAAGAAATTAATCATCTCTTCTCTTTTGCTCATATCATGGATAAGTAAAAGGAGTGAATAGAATTGAATTTTTTATTGGCCAAGTGTGATTGGACTCACAAGGAATTTGTTTTGAGGTAAAAAATATAGCAAAGCATTGATTAAAAACATACAAAAGAAAATAATTTTGTAAACTAAGCAGTTTTACAATGATTTTCCTTTACAAGTACAGTAGATGAAGGAATTATCTCTGCAATAGATTATTTTAAATGCAGATCCATTTTTAAAAATTGCAAAAAAAAACGTAAATAAAAGAGGAATTAAGAAAATGTTTTATATACAATTAGAATACTGTATACTTTAAACTGTTATTGTGAGGTAAAGAATATATTTTTTGAATGTTTCAGCAATATACATTCAATTCAATGTCCATTGAAAGAGAAAACACTGACAGATCATACTTACTCGTAATGGTATGACTATTACGACTAAGTTATGTTGTAATAATATGTTATGTGAACCAAGGCAACTGTGTCTTATTCAGTGATTATTAACTGTGATTTAATGTATTGTGATGGGTTCGGGTTTTTTGAATGTTGCTCATCAGATATTTTACTACTCTCATTCTTTGTTGAAACCAAGGGAAATTGCTTGATTCTCTTGACCTTCCAAAAATATGTTTGTCTGTTAATTAATCTAACTAATTTATCGATCAACATATGAAATTTTATGTTATACTTTCTTATATTTGAATAAATCTATGGCAAGACAAAATGAAAACCGGAACACTTTTCTCTCTTTCTAGGGTGACAAAGGTGAAAAGGGCCAGCCAGGTCCAGAGGTATTGTACACTTATGTACTTGCTTTTGCTATATTACATGGTGTCTGATTATTTTCCTTCACTCATTGAAGAACTGATCCCAGAAACACCTATGAGAACTGGCAGGAGGAAGGTATAGGTGGCATCCATAATGGAGTTGTTCTGGGGGGTCTTGAGTTGCCAGTAGGATAACAAAACAAGCCACAAGATTAATACCAATATTTCTCAGCTCAGCAACTTTAAGAGGTGTGGATTTCACCTTTCAGAAATCACCTCCTGCTGAGAGGTTCGTCTCACAATTTCTTTTTATTTCAATTTAGCTTAAGCCCTTAACTGAATAAGGCAGAACCCTCTTTCTGAAAGAATAATGGAGGAAAATGAAGTATTGAAAAGAAAATGGTGAGCTTTAGAGGAAAATACAAAACAATTTCTTCTTATACCATTTTTGAGACAGGGTGCAAGAGGTGACCTTGGACCAAAAGGTCTTAAAGGGGAAACAGGAGGGCCAGGAGATGATGTAAGTAGATTCTTGATCTTATGTTCTCTAAACTGTTTAAGAACTTTAACCATTTGACGACTAATTTAATATTCTGATTTAAAAAGCATTGCAGTGTGCTCTTCCATTGCTCTTTTGCTTATCATGAACTTAGCTATTGATAAGCTGATATTTCATAATAGTAAACATATATGTTTTATAAATTTACAGCTTCTTTCATAGGCTTTAAATTATATTGTTGCCCATGTAATCTTAAGAATTAGAACATCCCTTATATCTCGTATATAATTGAAAATATACAGTTATAATTATTGTATTGTATGTGAATAATATGTATACCATATACTTATGACAAGGAGATTTAAATACCAGAGAGCTTTGGTTAAAATACCATAGGCCTGAGAAGTTCACTGGAGTAAACTTGCAAAGTTTCCTGGGGTGCCATGTATGTTTCCTGCAATGCTAATAGTATCTGAAGCCTGCTGAATTTTCTCAGGATTCTTTAATGAATTATAGGTGGAACCTCCAAAACTTAATTTAAATGTTGTACTGGTTGGGAATTGTTTCCCTCTTGGTTCCATTTCTGCTTCTGGCTGAAATTTTATTTTATTTTATTTTATTTTATTTATTTTATTTTATTATTTTATCTTATTCTGTTTTTTTAATCAAGCATATATTAGATAGCAGATATAAGTATAAACATAACTATGAATACATGAAATAGATACAAATGAAAGGAAACATTAGGGCAGGGATGGTAGGAATGCTGGTGCATTTATGCACACCCCTTAAAAACCTCTTAGAAATGGGGTGAAGTCGACAGTCTAAGGGTAAAGTTTTGAGGGTTTGGGGAAGAAACCAGAGTCAGGTAGTGCATTCCAGGCATTAACGACTGTGTTACTGAAGTTGTATTTTCTGTAATCAAGTTTGGTGTGGTTTATCATAAGTTTGTTTCTATCATATGCTTGTGTACTGTTGTGGTTGCAGCTGAAATATTCATTGTGGCAGATAATTTTATGTACTATGTTTAGATTGGACCGAAGGTGCCAAAGTTCTAAGTTGTCTAAGCCCAAAATTTCAAGTCTGGTGGCATAAGATATTCTGTTATGAGCAGAGGAGTGGAAGACTCTTCTCATGAAATATCTCTGGACTTGTTCGATTGTATTAATGTCCGATATGCAGTGCTGGTTCCAGACAGATGAGCTGTATTCAAGAATTGGCCTAGCAAAAATTTTGTATGCCCTAGTTTGCAGTTCAATATTACCAGAAAAGAAGCTATGCAAGATTAGATTAACAACTTTTAATGCTTTTTTGGCAATGCTGTTACAGTGAGTTTTGGCACTTAGATCCTTAGAGATGAGTATTCCAAGGTCCTTGACAGAGTAAAGGTCGTCTACAAGGTCATGTTCACCCAGCTTGTATTTTAGGTTTTGAATTTTTTTTAAACATAGAAACATAGAAGTCTGACGGCAGAAAAAGACCTCATGGTCCATCTAGTCTGCCCTTATACTATTTTCTGTATTTTATCTTAGGATGGATATATGTTTATCCCAGGCATGTTTAAATTCATTTACTGTGGATTTCTCTACCACGTCTGCTGGAAGTTTGTTCCAAGGATCTACTACTCTTTCAGTAAAATAATATTTTCTCATGTTGCTTTTGATCTTTCCCCCAACTAACTTCAGATTGTGTCTCCTTGTTCTTGTGTTCACTTTCCTATTAAAAACACTTCCCTCCTGGACCTTATTTAACCCTTTAATATATTTAAATGTTTCGATCATCTCCCCCCTTTTCCTTCTGTCCTCCAGACTATACAGATTGAGTTCATTAAGTCTTTCCTGATAAGTTTTATGCTTAAGACCTTCCACCATTCTTGTAGCCCGTCTTTTATGCCAGTGTGTAAGACAGAACATTTCTTGGTTGAGATTTGGAGTTGTCAATTGTTTGACCATTCTGACAGAGAGTCAAGGTCTTTTTGTAAATTTTGTAAATGATCTTTTAGGAGTTTTTTTTAAAAATACCAAATGGTGTGTGTGTGAGAGAGAAAGGGGGGGGAGAGAAGGGGGCAGCGAGAGAAATACTGTGATACCTTGTCTTACGAACTTAATTGGTTCCAGGACAAGGTTCGTAAGGTGAAAAGTTCATAAGGTGAAAAGTTCGTAAGACGAAACAATGTTTCCCATAGGAATCAATGGAAAAGTGATTAATAGGTGCAAGCCCCAAATTCACCCCTTTTGCCAGCCGAAGCGCCCGTTTTTGCACTGCTGGGATACCCCTGAGGCTCCCCTCCATGGGAAACCCCACCTCTGGACTTCTGCATTTTTGCGATGCTGCAGGGGAATCCCAGCAGGGGAATCCCCGTATCACAAAAATGGGTGCTTCGCTGGCAACAGAAGTCTGGAGGTGGGGTTTCCCAGCAAGGGAAGCCTCAGCGAAATCGCAGCATCGCTAAAATACCGAAGTCCTTGAAACCCCACCTCTGGACTTCCGTTGCCAGCGAAGCGTCCATTTTTGCGATGCTGGGATTCCCCTGCTGGGATTTCCCTGCAGCATCACAAAAATGCAGAAGTCCGGAGGTGGGGTTTCCCTTGGAGGGGAGCCTCAGGTGAATCCCAGCAGCAGAAAAATGGGCACTTCACTGGCAACAGAAGGTCCAGAGGTGGGATTTCCCAACGAGGGGAACCTTCGCCTGGCAACGGAAGTCCGGAGGCAGGGCATCCTAGCGGCGGCGGCGGGTTCATAAGGTGAAAATAGTTCGGAAGAAGAGGCAAAAAAATCTTAAACCCCGGGTTCCTATCTCGAAAAGTTCGTATGACGAGGGGTTCGTAAGATGAGGTATCACTGTAATTATATACCCAGAGAATTATAAATCCCCTTTAAACCCCGTTGGAAACAATCTGTCTCCAAAGATCTGTCTTTGTTCCAACCCTCTCGGAAACAATCTGTCTCCTAACCCCCAAAACGTTACCCTTAGACTATCTACTGTTGACCTCTCCCAATTCCTAAGAGGTCAGTAAGGGGTGTGCAAAAGTCCATCAGCATCCCTTTCATTCCCTGTCCTAATGTTTCTTTTTATTTGTTTTACTAGTATCATGTATACAAATATTATTATATCGAATGTTTCTTTTTATTTTTTTACCAGTATCATGTATATGAATATTATTATCTTTTCATATCTCCAATATGTGCTTGACAAAATAAATTAATTAATAAAATAAAAACAAAGAGCTGTCATTTATTTTCTGTACTCTCCAGTAAAACCTTCTTCATTCATGGCCTTTAACTGCATTCCTGTGTCTCTCTAGGGAAGTGTCGGCCCTCCAGGTCCACCTGGATCTAGAGGACCAGCTGGTGAATCTGGACCCGAGGTATTCTAGTTGTGCATCAGATTGGACATTATTGCATGGCTCCCTTCCCTTAGGGTGAGGCTTTGAGCAATCCCAAACCAGAGAAGCAAGAGGCAAAAGAAGTGACTACCTTGATACCCCCAGTCATGTGCTTTTGTCCCTAAAATGGGAAGAAAGTGTTTCAGTTTCTAAGCACTGACAGCAGTCCATTTACTGCATGTCTGCAGAGATTGGTAATGGTGCTGCCAGCATCACAAGTAATATCCATTACTTTCTGTAGGTTGTAAAAAAGCAAGCCACTTGGAGGAGTCCTTTTCTCTTTAATTTAGTGCTTACCTCAGGATTTCAAGGAGAGGAAATTGTATGCTGATCATCCCCCTCCCCCCATTTCCTTGTCCTTTGAACACAACCTTGCATTAGAAGCACTCTGTCATTTTGTCACATTTCTGTTATTCTGTTCCAATTTATATCTAATTTATTCCCAAAAACCATTTTTGGCTGTACCAAAACACCTTCAAGTCCCTCAATCAGAACCATCTCATTACTCAGAGATCTGCTACTGTGTCTCATTCAGGTCTTTTGTATAAAAATAATCAAATCAATGAGACTTTAAACCTATCTGTTTGCTAAGTATGCAGAGAAATAAATTTTTGCTTAAACCACATGTCCATGTTCAAAACAATAAACTTTTTTCCTAAGTAATTAATCAACAAATTGTGACATATTCACAGTCATTCTTAAGTCTCCAAACGATGCATTTTTATACATGCCATGACATGCTTTCTATGCCCTCCTTCCTTAATTCTACTTCTTATTTAAAACAACACTTACACTTCCAAAAGCTAGTGCGTATTAAAAATATATTGCAAGTGGATATATTATTTTTCTTACATCCTGAAATTTCAGAAAGGTGAATTCCATCATCTTTTTTCTAGGGTGACCCTGGTCCTCCTGGAGATCCTGGCCTAACTGTAAGTCAAGAACATTTCTTATACCGCATACTTATACTTTGGTCATTTTGCTGCCCTTCTGGTATCAGTGATCATTTGTTTTGAGCTTTGAAAAAGCACAGCAAATGCTGCTTCACATCATTTGATATAATATAAATTATATTCAGAAGCTGATTTTGTTTCATATATATCTTAATGCATGTATTCTCTGATCATGTTTTGTTGAGTTATGCAGATATTTGTGGACTTATAGTGTTACAATAATGGAACATTGGAGTCAATGATGGGCTACCAAAATTTTTACTACCATACTGTGGGCATTGCTTATGCATTTTGTTTCAACATCTTTCAGTGCAAATTGGGTGTTCTGGGGTGAAGCTCCATTTTCGCTACCCACCCCATCTATTATATAAAGTGTATGTATACACACACATGCACAGCTCTTCTAAAATTATACACATTCAAACTCATTTACTGTGATAGGAAAAACATACCCAAAGCCTGGAAGGGAAAAAAAGAAATAAAAAATCAAAGTTTTGCTACCAGTTCTGCATACCTGACCAAAATTTTGCTACCAGTTCTGCATACCTGACCAAAATTTTGCTACCAGTTCTGCATACCTGACCAAAATTTTGCTACCAGTTCTGCATACCTGACCAAAATTTTGCTACCAGTTCTGCATACCTGACCAAAATTTTGCTACCAGTTCTGCATACCTGACCGTATCCATGGGAGCCCACCACTGATTGGAGTGTACATTACTGTATGATATTTATAATACTCTTCTGATGTCCATGTATCTCTTACATAGATAATTGTTCCTGTTGTTCTTATTGATAGGACTGTGACGTGATGACCTACATCAGAGAGACCTGTGGCTGCTGCGGTTTGTTCTGAGTTTTTGGATGATCTTCATTTAGAGCAGAAGGGTTCTCTGAGAAAAGGGAAATTATACCAATTTGATAGGGGAAAGTTGCCATCATATCATGGTGTTCTTCTATTATTTGATGGCTAGGCTAATTTTTGGATAGTTTAAGGTAGGACTAGTAGCCCTTACATCAAAAAGGATTTGCAGAACTGTAGATGACTCTAAACAGTAGATTTGTTTTTAATTCATTGCAAATAGGCAGAAATAGTCACAGCTTACCAGGGATGTGTGTCTAAGGTGGAAAATAACCCAGACGGATATTTTTTTTGTTTTGTTGGTTCCTTTAAAATTAATGGCTATTAATTTAGAAAAGATGCATTTGGAAGTGAAAGAATGTACTTTTACTATATTTTTTCTGGGATCTGGATTTACATTATTACTCACTCTGAACTAACAATGGCTGACCAAGCTGCTTAATTAATGCAATCCAGCTTTTAGTTGTACCAGAAGTTTAAGCTTCCAAATGCCAAGCTTCAGACTATGTTGGAAGGGATAATTTAGAAGCACAGCTTTGCCTGGGAACATATGGCCTAGGATAATCTATGGTATTGCTTGACTTTCTGCATTTTGTATGTTAGTGCCCTCACATCACTATCACCATTCTTATTGGCCATGTTGGCTGGGAGAATAGGGGGAACAGGCCAATATATTTAGAGAATGCCAGGTTGGGAAATGATAGTTTAGCATAATGTATGCAACCACTTAAAATGTTAACCCCTGGTTTGTTCACATGTGCAAGGTTGGAATAGGCTTCAGGAGGCTCCATACTTTAAATACTTCTCAGTTATTTGCAGTGCATTGTTGTTATTGTTCTAGACTCATTTTATGGTACAACTTCTAATAATTTTGTCTTCCTTTTTCAAAGATTGTGAGAAGCGGTGTGGTCCATTGGACATTGTCTTTGTCATAGACAGTTCAGAGAGTATCGGCTATACCAACTTTTCCCTGGAGAAAAATTTTGTTATCAATGTGGTGAGCAGGCTAGGATCCATTGCCAAAGATCCAAAATCTGAGACAGGTGAGTGACTGGTGATTTCTTCTTACAGCTGAATATTCTCCATAGCTGTAATGGTGTCTGATACTTATATGATGACATGCCTTTTTTCAAGCACTAATTAATTGTAACGTAGGAAGCAATATCTGACCCATGTCACTATTTGCAAATATTTGCTATCTTGACCCACAATATTCCACACTGGTCTAATTTTTTTTAAAGGATATATAGAAAAAGATGTATTTGGACCCAGTTTTCTCTAACATACCAAGAGCCCTTTCTGATCAATGTCTACATGCATTGGAAGCTTCATTGGAGTAGATTTGGAGAAGATTGGAGAAGATTCTCCAAAATGTCCTTTTAGGTCTGTTCTAGAGGGAAATATCAATGTCAATTGATGTCTTTGTGGCCGCCACTTGGGATGTGACATTATGTCAGTATCAATTGTTATTTGACTTAGAAACCATCCATTTCTCTAAAGATCAAAAATGATACTTTTTCTTATTTTACAGTATTAATGATCTCTAAAAATGATTTCAGACCATTGGTCCAGTACTAACAGTATGCGAATCTGCATTCAAATAGACTTGGGGGTTAGAGATCACTGTGATGAAGAGGATATAAAATATCAAAATCTAGGAATTATGACTGAGTTTATTTTCCTGGCAGGTGCCCGTGTTGGAGTGGTACAGTACAGTCATAAGGGAACCTTTGAAGCCATCCAGCTCAATGACAAGCGCATTGACTCACTCTCTAGTTTCAAAGAAGCAGTGAAAAAACTAGAGTGGATTGCAGGGGGCACCTGGACTCCCTCTGCACTTCAGTTTGCCTACGAAACACTCATTAAAGAAAGCCGGAGAGATAAAGCCCGGGTGTTTGCTGTGGTGGTGACTGATGGACGTCATGATCCTCGAGATAAAGAGTCAAACCTACAAGCCCTCTGTGATGGAAATGTTGTGGTCAATGCCATTGGGATTGGAGACATGTTCAATGTAGATGAAGAATCGGAGACTCTGAAAGCAATTGCTTGTAATGACCAGGGGAGAGTCCAAAGAATGAAAGTGTTCACTGATTTAGTGGCTGAAGAGTTCCTTGACAAAATAGAGATTGAACTCTGTCCAGGTCAGTCAATGCAAGCTTCACTAAGGCTAATTGCAAGAAAGTAATATGGCATATCAGAGTTTTCATATATTTGGACTAAGTATTATGTTCATGGCATCTCCATTTTAAAAAGTATAACTGTCAAGGTCTAGTGATGTTCAGAATTGGAAAGAATGGCCAGTACAGTATACTCTGGTCCAGTAGTGAGGCTTTCGTTTTCAATTATTGACTGAAAGTTTAAATCATAGTTTGTGTGGGAGAAAATTGCATTGTTTCAATAAGTTAACATTCATACTCAACTGCATTTATAGTTCACTATTAAGAAAAGTGCCCATGCAGTTTAATTAAAAAGGCCTGTGCAGCACAAAGCACAGACTCACCATATTTTGTACCCATTAGTACCATTAGTACCATTAGTAAAATCTTAAAGGACAGTTTTCAAAAATTGATCAATGTAGACATTGCCAATCTTAGAGTGAGTTTGAATACCATTTCTACATTCTGACAATCCTCAATGAAAATGAGATTCAATTGATTTTTTGTTAATGATGGAGTATTTTCAACTCTGGGCATTTTCAAGAGGAGATTGGACTGCCATCTGGCTGGAGAGGTGTAGGATTTCCTGCTTGAGTAGGGGTTGGACTTGATGACTTGCAGGGTCGCTTTCAACTCAAATAAACAAACAAACAAATATATATATATCATTTTCTTTGGGTCATTTATGATTCAAAATTATCTTTCACATAAGGCCTAGAAACTCCCCCCCCCTTTGGTATGAAAGTGAAGAAAAGGGATTAAAAGAGTATATAAAGTTTCTAGGCCCTACATGAAAGATCATTTTGAATCATAAATGACCCAAGGAAAAGGATTAATTAGCTTCTCTTTGTTGCACTAGTTTAAAATTTAGTATTTGCAACATCCTACCTAATTGTTGATTTGTATATGTTGCATATTGGTGTAATTGTAAGCTAAATGTGATCTGAATGTATTTTTTATTCTTTTTTCAGATCCTCAGATTGTTTGCCCTGAACTGCCCTGCCAAACAGGTAAAACAAAAATAATTTTAACTATGATCCTCTTTCCCCTTCCACTCCAATTTAAGTGTAATATGTAAAAGAATTCTGAGCTAAACAAAGAATGGCATTCTAACTCATATTTTTACATTATTTCTAAATGTTATTTCTTCCTAATGTTTAATTCTACAGGTAGGTACATTCTTATAGCTACAATGCTTTATGGATATGTTGTAAATATCCCAAGTCTTCTGAAACAGTAACCTCTTCAGTAACAGTAACAAAAATCTCTTCTGACATGCCCCCTTTGACAATAGCAACCTAATATTAGCCTAGTGCAGTGATGGGCAACCTTTTGAGCTTGGTGTGTCAAAATTCGCCAAAAAAACGAGCATAATTCGGGTGGTGTGTCACCTTGAGAAAAAAACACTCTCACTCTCTCTCACTTTCTTTCTTCCTCTCTCCTCTCTCACTCTTTCTTGCTCTCTCTCACTCTCTCTTCCTTCCTATCTTCTCTCTCTCTCTCTTTTTCTCTCTCTCCCTTCCTTTCTTTCCTTCTCTCTTCCTTCCACTTTTTTCTCTTTCTCTCTCTCTTTTCCTTCCTTCCCCTCTTCCCCTCCCTCTCCCTCTCTTTCTCCCTCTCTCCCTTTATATTTATCTCTTCCTTCCTTCCTCTTCCTCCCTTTTTCTCTCCCTCTCGTTCACTTTTCTCTCCCTTCCTTCCTTCCTTCCCTCCCTCCCTCCTTCTTTCCTCTCCTCTTTCCCTCCCTCGTTTTCCCTTCTTTCTCTCCACGTCTCCGGCGGGCAGCCGGCTTTGCTGACCGGCACAAGGCTCAAGCCAGCTGCCCGAGAAAGCCCTGTGCCAGCCAGGAAAGCCGGCTTTCCAGGAAAGCAGCGCGCTTTTCATATGCGCTGCTATCCTGCTGCAACTCTTTCCTGGGGGAGGGCGACCCCCCAAACTGGTCAGATTCAGCGGCGAGTAGCCAGGGGCGCGAGGGGGCTAGAGGCACCCCCCTGTGCCTCTAGCCCCCTCGCGCCCCTGGCTACTCGCCGCTGCCCCCTGCCCGGCGCGCACTCTCCCCATCGCCCTGCCAGCCCGCCCAGAACATTCAAAGTAAGAGCGAAGGTTTTTCTTACTTTGAATGTTCCTGGCGGGCTGGCAGGGCGATGGGGAGAGCGCACGCCAGGTCGCGCACCCGACACTGAAAATCACCTTCGCCGGCCCCCGCTGTGAGAATGCCTGCCGCGCCTCTCTTGCAGCGGAGGAGAAAGAGAGGCGAAGCGGGCGGGCAGGCAGGGGGCAGCGGCGAGTAGCCAGGGGCGTGAGGGGGCTAGAGGCATGGGGGGGTGGGGTGCGCGGGGTGGGCGGCGTTTTGGGGTGCGCTGGCGCAGGCGTGCGCAGGCTACAGCGAACGTTGTGGCACAATGACTGCTGCGGGCGCCAGGGGGCCGGCACACGGTGGCGGGCCAAAACCTGGGCGGGCTGGCCCCCCCCAATTTTCAGTTTCGCCGGGCCCCTGACGCCAGTCCTGGTAGTACCGGCTTATCGGCGGCCCTGCTGTACCTGCTTGCAGTCGGTGGGAAATTGGAAAGCGGGGAGATTTGCATCTTGGCCACTCCCTAGAGCTCCCCTTTTCTCAGTGGCCGCGTGTCACCGAAAATGGCTACATGTGTCAGTGCTGACACGCGTGTCATAGGTTCGCCATCACTGGCCTAGTGACTAACCATAAGAAACTGAAGGTCTTAAAAGAAGTACTTGGGAAAATTGTCATTAATCATCAGTGATCAAATGCTGGTTTATGCTTTGACACATTTGAAACTGGTGATGAAAATCATGATGCTGTCAACTCTAATCAGTAACCATAAAAGTTTAAAAGATTTGTTATGCTTCCTCTCCTGCAATTTGTGTTCTATGACAGGGGTATCAAACTCAAGCCTAATGGACCGGATTCAGCCTATGAGATGCTTAGCTTTGGCTCATGGGGCCACCATGGAAACAGTGAAGGGCCACCTCATCTGGCCTCTGCCAGAGAAAATGGAGTGAGGGGGGCATGCATGGCCCTTCCAGGCAGAATGGGACGTTTAGCCTCCTCCACTTGGCCGAGCCTGTTCCATCCCCAGCCTTCCGCCCCACAGCCATTGGTTTCTGCCTTTTCTCCCTGGTCCTTTCAACAAACAGGCTCAAAAGCACTTTAGCCCTGGCCTTTTGGACGCAGGGGACACTTAGCCACCAGCCAATTAGAGGATTCGTCACTTTTCATTCCCTTCCATTCTGCCTGCCCTCCTGTCCGGAAGCAGCATTTTTAGGAGAAGAAGTGAGATTTTTATATTTTTGCCTTCCCCTCTTCCTCCTTGCTTGTTTCCAGGATTTTTTTTCTCCCCCACCCCACTCTGATTATTGATTATTCCTGTAAATATTTGCCTTCCATTCCTCTTTCTCCTCTTTTTTCTTCAATGAGCCTCTGCATTCCCTTCTTACCCCACCTGTCGTTGAGCTGTGTGAAATAATTCTGCTTTGTCCCGTTTCTTTCTTGCATCCTGAATTACCTTGAATTTATGTGTAGGTAGCAAAAAACAAACAAACAAACCCTGGCTTAGTTTGAAAAGAGCATTTTTCCAGCCAGGTGTTCTGTATACATTGTCTTGAAAGCAGCTGTATTTTTTGATGTGCCTCTGCCACCCGTTCTGATTTTAAGCTGATTTTAACTGACCTTGGGTTTGGTATGTGTTTAGCATTTATGTTAAAGGCAGAGGCTCATTGAAGAAAAAAGAGTAGAAAAGTGTGGAGGAATAAGGGAGAGTGGGGTGGGGGAACAGAAGGCAGAGGCTCATCAAAAAATACAGCTGCTTTCCAGAGGATGTATACAGAACACCTGGCTGGAGAAATGCTCTTTTCAAACTACGCCAGGAGCAAGAACTATGCCAGATGAGAGATTAAGATGTCTTGCCACACAGAGCTTCTAAGTTTTAAATTAGGGGGTGGGTGGGTGTTGTTGGCTACCTACGCATAAATTCAATTGCATTCCAGAAACCTTTAATAACACACCATAAATTGTTGATATTACTCCTTCATGTCTTCATTTAAAGCAGTGGTTCTCAAAGTGGGCAGTACCCTCCCCTGGGGGCAGTGAAATGACAGGGGGGGTGCTAAAAGGCAAGGGGGCACTAAGAGGCAAGGGGAATGACAGAGGACTGCTGGAGGTGGGCCCCTTGCAGGGCACAATTCTGCCTGGAGCTCTGTCTTCAAGGCAAGCCAGTGTGAAGGCAAGCGGAAAGCCATGTGGAAGGCAAGAAAGCGTGTCAGGGTGGCCAGAAAGAGAGGGGGCAGCCTACTCCCTTCCCCGCAGTCCTGCCATGCTTGGTGGCCTTCCACATGGTCTTCCCGGTGGTCCCCCACACCCACTTGCCTTCGGAGGTCAGCATCCTGTTTGGGGAAATGGTGGAAATGCAGACATTGAGAGGAGCAGAAGGACAAGCAGATGTCCTGGGGCTGCTGCACATGCCCTCACCCCATTTCTGCAAAGGCAGAGGCCAATCCCTTGCAGGGTGGTCCAAAGAGGGGAGGGGGATGCTGCAGACGGCCTTCTACCCGTGCTGGCTCCACTGGCTTCTTGCCTGGTCACCTACCTGCTCTCTCTGCAGATCGGCTGGCTGACTGCCAGCGCCACTCTGAGAACTTGGCCCATGGTGCTGGGTTGGAAGCCAGGGCGCTACTTCACAGCCCCAAAACCCATGGAACCGGCAAGGGAGGCATGGGTGGAAGGTGGCCTTTTCTACAGCATCCTTCTCCCCTTTTTAGATCGCCTTGCAGGGCTCTGTCTTTGCAGAAATGGGGTGGGCAGTTTGTACAGAGGATTGGCTGGGGTGTGGTGCTCTGGATGGAGAGCAGGTTGAGCTAAGGCGCAATAGGCTGTGTTGCCCCAGCCCTGCTCAACTGTGCTTCTTCCAGCCCATCTACCCCACGGTGCTGTGAAGGGAACAATAGGCTGCACCTACATGCCTGGCCTTCCTTGCAGAGTGCTGCTGCATTGGTGGCTCCACCCTGCCCAGCTCCCCCTGCCACCACTTCCAGCAAACTTCCTATAAGATGGCCAGAGTGAGGAGTGGGTAGGTGCATGGCCCAGCCAGCACTCGGCTTACCTTCCTAGCAAGGCTTGGAGACCATTTGGCACACCCATCTGCCAGCCTTCTGGCCTTCTCCCTGATGAAGTGGACAAGGCCATTGGAGTGAAGAGTGCCTCCACTTGTTTGTTGGACCCTGTCCCTCCTGGCTGGTTACATGGGAGATGGGAGGTATACAAATCTAATAAATTATTATTATTATTGAAGAGCGTTCAGAGACTTCAGCTGGTGAGAAATGCAGCTGCAGGTGCAATAACAGGTATACCAAGGTATGCCCATATTACTCCATCTTTACGCGAGCTGCACTGGTTGCCACTCGGTCTCCGAACGCAATTCAAGATGTTGGTTATCACCTTTAAAGCCCTAAATGGCTCAGGGCCAGATTATTTATGAGACCGTCTCCGACCTCATACCTCATTGTGGCCAGTAAGGGCCCATAGAGTTGACCTTCTCCAGGTCCTGTCCGTCAAGCAATGTCGGTTGGCAGGACCTCGGGGAAGAGCCTTCTCTGTGGCGGCTCTGACCCTATGGAATCAACTACCCCCAGAGATTCACACTAGCTCCTCCCTACTGGTCTTCCAGAAAGCCGTTAAGACCTGGCTTTTCCGGCAGGCCTGGAATTAGATGGACTGCTGGGTATGTATAGTTCTTTTAGGATATTGTTTAATTGTTTTATTATACAGTGATACCGCATCTTAAAAACCCCTCGGCATAGAAACTTTCGAGATACAAACCCGGGGTTTAAGGGTTTTTTGCCTCTTCTTACAAACTATTTTCATCTTACAAACCCAAGCTGCCGCCACTGGGATGCCCCGCCTCCAGACTTCTGTTGCCAGAGAAGCACCCGTTTTTGCACTGCTGGGATTCTCCTGAGACTCCCCTCCATGGGAAACCCCACCTCCGGACTTCCGTCTTTTTGTGATGCTGCAGGGGAATCCCAGCAGTGCAAAAACGGGGGCTTCACTTGCAATGGAAGTCCGGAGGTGGGGCTTCCCAGCGAGGGGAGCCTCAGCGAAATCGCAGCATCACAAAAACACGGAAGTCCGGAGGTGGGGTTTCCCATGGAGGGGAGCCTCAGGGGAATCCCAGCAGCGCAAAAATGAGTGCTTCGGCTGGCAAAAGGGGTGAGTTTTGGGCTTGCATGCATTAATCGGTTTTCCATTGATTCCTAGGGGAAACATTGTTTCGTCTTACAAACTTTTCACCTTACAAACCTCACCCCGGAACCAATTAAGTTTGTAAGATGAGGTATCACTGTATTACTGATTTCACTGTGTATTTTGATCGTATTTTAATATTGTTGTATTTATCCCACTTGTTACTCACTCTGAGTCTGCTTCAGAATGAGTGGCAATATAAACACAATAAAGGGAGGGAGGGAGGAGAAGAGAGAGAGAAAGGGAAGAAAGAGAAAGAAAGAAAGAAAGAAAGAAAGAAAGAAAGAAAGAAAGAAAGAAAGAAAAAGAAAGGCAAGCCCATCCACCACATTACAAATTTACTGAACAATGAAGTAGTTACTAAATTTTATTGAGTTTACTAAGTTAGTAGTTACTAAGGTTCTTTATAAATCACTATCAGACTTTAAAAACCTGGTATCACTGGATCATGTTCAACAATTTTGTTGAATTAACACTTTTAAATTGGATTTTGAATAAATGTGCAATTAATTGTTACAGTTTTAAATGTTACTGTTCTCTTCTTTAGTGAGTTGTGCAAACTGCTGTTCCGAATAATGCTATTTATAGGGGGTGGGAGTGGGGAACACTGAGGATGTGCTTGTAGCATCAAGGGGGCAGGGGGTAGACTGAAAAAGTTTTGGAACCACTGATTTAAAGGAATGATAGAACTTGTACGTGTTGTGGTCAGTTTAGTCCTAAAATACTGGATTTCCATCTCTTTGCAATGAATAGAAAAGACTGATGGAGCATCAGAGGGGAAGGATAAGGTTCTCCCCATCTGGATCAAGGGATTCAGCACTGTAGAGTGAAAAAAAAGTATGGGTTCAGTAGAAAGCAGGCTGGTCAGGGAACAAATATATTAGCCTGATCAAAACAATGCCTGGATGAAAAGTAGAAAGAAGGATATTAAGTGTATTAATGTTTTTCAGTTGATACTGAGAAAAATGTGCTGTATTGTCATTTGGGCTTTGTACTGGGCAAGATTTTTTTTCCTTCCTAAAAACTACCACATTTTCAGCATTGTTTACTCACCATATTAATGCCTGTCATAATCATGTACACTCTCTGTAGTAATACAGTAACTAAAAAGACTCACAACAACAAGTTCATATTAACACATCCATGGTAAAAATCAAATCAAACTGAATTGAACCTGAATGTTCTGGAACTTTCTAGAAATTGAGAGTCTGCTGGTCTCTTAAAGGGTCTTGTAGGCAGCCTGGCACCAATAGAAACCATATTGCCTACCTGTGACATGGGTGCTTGTGGGCTAGAGTCCATTTCCTGTGGTCCACAAAATGCCATCACTCTTTTGATAATCTTTAAGGAACTACAACATTCTTAATTGTGTGTGCTGCAATACAGACTAATGTTACTGCCTATTTGGATTTCTAGTTAAATATCTTTTTGTAGTGCTCATGTTTAAATAGTAATGGAAATTTTGGCTACTTTGAAATGTTATTTTTGTTTGTTAACTTTTAAATGTTCCAATAATTGCATAATCTCAAAGGAACCATAAATGCAGCACATAAAATCACATTAAAGCCAGCAGCAGAATAAACAATATGAAGTTTTAAAAGCACTAAAGATATGTTAAAATGCCTTGGAAGATATAAAAGGACTTTTTATGGCCTTAACAAACAATAGCATACAGGGCTATAGGGAAGATATTATCCAGAGACTACCATATTTAAACTCACTGGCCAGCAATTCAGCAGCAGTATCAGTATATAAAACCAGCAGAATCTGAAATCCGAGCATAGCCCTGAAAATATTCTTTTGACACTCACTTACAGATGGGAGGTACGCAGTTACTTTCCGCCCTGTGGAGGTCGAGATAACTTTACCCAGCACCAAACCTATGATCGCCCAGTTCCTGAACTCCACGAGGGAGATCCAGGACCCCAGCATGTATACCCAACTGGTGGCCACCTTGGCCTATACCGCCGAAAAAGCCAAGTTTGCCACTGGACATGAGCGGCAGGAGTGGATGGACTTATTCATTGATACTTTTAAAATGGTGCACAGAGAAATTGTGGGGGATCCAGAGACTGTAATAGGACTTTGCTGAAATGATTATTTTGCCTCTAAGACAAAAATAAACTTATGGTTTGGCCTTCAGAACTTAAAGATATTTAAAAGGACAGCCTTTTGAGTTGAAGGATTTCTCCTTTACTTTTTTTATTAATTCCAGATTATAACAAAGAAGCTTCTAGAATAGGAATGTTCTCAAATGTCTGCTCTGGTGTGGCTAAGGCTTACTTGCAGCTTAACTTAATAACCAGCTCCCTGGCCCTGGCCAAGACATTTTTCCAGCCACTGCATCTCCAAACAAAGACACAAAGAAGGCAGGAAAGTGTAATCCTTTAATTTCTTCCCTTAAAACCTGTCTGGGCTGAGGGATTGGCATATTTGATAAATCAGAGATTCTAAGATCATGATGTACACACACACACACAAACATACTTCTGCAAGAATCTTCTTGTCTGTTCCAAGAGATTGTTACCAATTGGCAAGAAGCAGGAAAAGCATTAAAGAGATGGCCAGAGAAAAAGGAGATTAATTTTTATAGGTTGTCCACACTGAATGACCGCAGTGATTCTCGTTGTTGCAACCATTACAGTATTCCTCACAGCCACATGATTGTGATTCGGGTACTTGGCAACTGGTTCACAATTATGATGTCACAACATTTCATAGTTACGAGATCCTCATTTTTGACCTTCACTTTCAGTTTTCAAAAAGCAAAGTCAATGGGAAAGCTGACAGGAGATCACAAATGGCAATCAAATGGCAACAGGATGCTGCAACTTTGCAGGATTTGCCTGACAACAGCAATTGGGACAGTTGCAACTGTCATCATAAATTGGCATAGTCATGTGATGTCATGCTTAACAACTACATTGCTTAGCAATAGAATTGCCAGCCCCAATTACCATAGCTAAATGATGTGGTTGTAAATGTAAAACAGTCCCAGTTACCAAAGTTAAGCAAGGGCCACCTATATTTTAATTAATATGGCATATGAAATGCTTGCTCTATTTGGAATATAGACCAATGGTGGCTCCCCTTCAGAAAACATTTTACATCATTACTCTTACTCAAATTAAGAAGAATGACAACATTCTGCTCTTTGACTTCCCAAATTGTATTTAGAACACAGCGTTTACAATTAAGTTGCTATATGGAATGTATTTGTTTGTGTTTAATGTGTGTCTCTTTCTCTACTGAAACAATGGCATGAGCACCATGTGTCTAATCCTAACTGCTTTTTAAGAAGTTAATAGAAATTGTTTCTTGTTATTTCATTTTTGGCAATTCATGGCCAGTGGTAAGAAACCTCAGCAAAGCTCGCTATTCCCTGTGTAAATCTGTTTTAGTTGTGATGGAACAGAAAACAAATGAAAGATTTAGAAACTTTTTACAGTGCTCTTTCCAAGGAGACATTGGTGTAAAAAAATGCTTTTATTTTAGGTAAAAGTTTGCAATTAATTTATTTAGCAGTAAAAGTTTTATTTTCCATAAAATGTTATATGAATATGTTTTCTGTTTTTGTTATTGTCATTTTTGGTAATCCTGTCAATAGCAATATGTGCAATGTGCTTTCATATGTGAAAGCAAAAGAGATGAAATCTCAATAAAAAGTGCAAACTTTGGCTAATAGAGTATTATTTATTGTAACTTTAATATACGTTTTCAAACAATAATCTAGCTAGGCTTAGGCCTTATTCTAAGTAACAATAATCCTTGTTTAGCAGCCACAATTGAGACCAGCAACACAGCCAGGGGTGGACAACTGCCCAGATGGAGGGGAAAACAGTGGGGTAGCGAAAATGGAGCTGCACCCCAGAGCACCCAATTTGCACTGAAAGATGTTGAAAGAAAATGCAGGGCACCCTGCATAAGCCATGCCCACGATGTGGTAGTAAAAATTTTGGTAGCCCTTCACTGAACACAGCCATTAACTAAAGTAGTCACTAAGTGAAACTGACTATGATCTTCCTTCAGTTTTCCTCTGCTGTACAGACATGTGAAAATCATGAATGTGAGAATTGGTCTCAAGGTTACTACTTTTTCATTACCATTGTAATGGCAACAGCAAACAAGGACTAACTCTAGTGCTCTCCCCATACATCCCTTTCTTATTTGAGAAACTTTCTCCAAATTCATCACATTAAAGAAACATTTAGACAATATAGCCACCACCCTCTTAAACAATGCCCCTTTAATATGTTTCACTCTTTAAACCCAGGGGAGTTCAGAGGTTTTAGTGAAGAATTTAATGGCTGAGTAGTATTTACATTTGTCTTCAAGCCTCCTCTTTTTTAAATGCTTTTTAAGATAAATGCCGCACACCACAAAATTAATCAAAACTAAGTATTTTTACCATTTGAATTGTTTTATAGATTCTATGCCATAATAATACCAACGTTTACCACAAATATACTGGCCCAACCCCCCAAAAATCATTTTTTTAACTATACAACTTCTCTGTTCTATTTGTAGTTTTCTTTTTGGTTGCATGGATTTCCACTCCATACAGCATTTGATTTTAAAACTTTGCAATTCTCAGAGTTTAATGTCTCAGTGTCCCCTATGGAGTTACAGAAATGGGTTTATGTTATAGTGTGAAGAAAATGAGAAAATAGTAAACATTCCCCCAGCTGATCTCCAGTCTTAGAATCTCATAATGGAATGAAAGCCTTTCCCCAGCTTTTTGAGTTATGTATCCTAGAGTCCTGATTGGTGTTTTTTTTTCTTTCCCTACTCATAGAGCTTTCTGTCGCCCAGTGCACACAGCGTCCAGTTGACCTTGTCTTCCTCCTGGATGGTTCTGAAAGAATTGGCAGCCAGAACTTCCGCAGGGCCCATGGTTTTATAGAAGCAGTGGCTGATCAACTTATCCTGGCCAGAAGTGACACTGATGACATGAATGCACGCGTTGCCCTGCTACAATATGGAAATGAGGATGAACATGACATAGTTTTCCCATTGTCATACAATATTAGTGACATCACAGATCGTTTAGCCCAGATCAAATATTTGGACTCCTCTTCCAACATTGGGTCTGCCATCATATATGCTGTCAACAACCTTGTCATCAACACACAAGACAGGCAAAAGGCAGCTCGGCGTAATGCAGAGTTGTCCTTTGTCTTCATTACAGATGGTATTACAAGCAACAAAAACCTGGAAGAGGCTATTGATTCCATGAAGAAGCAGAATATTATGCCCACAGCCGTGGCCATAGGCAGTGATGTAGACATGGATGTCCTGCTAAAAATCAGTCTAGGAGACCGGTCAGCCATTTTCCGGGAGAAGGACTACCTAAGCCTCTCCCAGCCTAACTTCTTTGATAGATTTGTTAAGTGGATCTGTTAGTTGTGAGGTACACAGCAAAGCTTTTAAACTCTGATATTGTTATATGGGTTTTTTTTAGCAAAAGTATGCTGCCAGAAGGTAGCAGGCACAAATTTTCAAGGGAATTTATTTTTATATTCCAAATTGGTAGGCTCGTTTCAAATAATGTTTATGGTGCTAATTAAAAATGAAATAATAGGAGGCCAAAGAACACCACAGTATCATTTGTCATGCTTTAAAACATTGTTTAAGATCTTTATATTGTAATATTTTTGGTGCTGAATAGAGGAACTGTGCATTCAACATAAAGCATAAAGAACTATCATCTCCAGCTGCCCCAAGGATCCATCTTAACCCTCCTCTCTCATTATTTCCCACTCATCCATTTACTGGTAGACGGGTAATTCCATTGTGCCTTGATTGTGATGCTAACAGTTCCTCTGCTTTCAAGGAGATACTTTGCAGTTGAAACAAGAACAGGAAATATTTTATCAGTACTGAGTCTTGCACTTGGCCTATTTCATTAGTAAACACCTGGTATTCCTTGCTTGCTTTCCATGTACCTGCTTCAGGGTTGCAGCACTGGATGGTCCCCCATGTATCATGATGCATGTAATAAATGGACTTCACAAAGATACATGTCGCTATGTCATCTTAGAAAGGTCTAGGAAAAGAAGCCTTGTTCCTACACAGGTAGTCATCAACTTATGGCTATGATTAAGTCTAGCAATTATAGTCATAAGTCATGATGGTTGTAAAATAACTCACTACGTGACCTACCCATTTTTACTACCTTTTATGGCAGTCATTAAGTGAATACATCAGTCATAATGTGAGTGCCATGGCCTTTAAGCAAACTTTTTTATCTATGAGGTAGTTTTTGTTGGAAACTGGAAGTAAAGCCCATTTCTGGCAAAAAGGTAAATTGCAGTGTATTACAAATAGTCATAAAAATGCACTAGTTCACAAGCACCAGGGGAGGGGTGAGATTGGACTTTGAAACTTGGTCGTAAGTCACTTTTGGGCAGTCTGTGGTAACTGATTGTACTTGTATGGATAAGACATGGCATCCAGTCTTCCTGTGCCAGTACTGTTCTAAGGAAAGAGTCACTGAAAGGGGACATCAATATAATCTAAAAAGATTCTACTGGATCCTCTTCTAGATTTCCTGCTACATTTAATTGAAGCCAAGTGCCAACAGATTTCAATGTCCCATGTATAAATCTGGAATGTCCCTGACTTGACTTAGCAGACCATTTTTATTTTTTTCACAGTAAAAATGATAAACACCGTTGAACTGAATGCAAATTTAAAGTGTGCTACTGTGTACATAAAGGAGTCTATTGGAACTGTATTTGAGCATTCTGCTTTTATTAGGTCTTTTTTAGAATAAACAGTTCCATCAAATTGCATAACAACCATCAAATTGCATTAAAGCCTGCAAATTTACATGAAAAAATGAAAGAAAGCATGACAACATTTTTAAAGAGATTGGGGAAGGGTAATTGAAGTGTAACATAACAAAGATGATGAATATAAAAATTCCATACATTATGAACATATGGAATCAAAAATATGGTTTTACCAACATGGTTTTAATTCTGAATCCTGCCCTATTAACATGGAGAACATTTTACTGGTTTGCACATTTTATTGTAGTTTGGGGGTTTTGTTTTGTTTTCCACACCACAGAGACTTCTAGTGAAAATATATCTTTGATTTTATTTCTAATTACTAATAATCACATTCTTTCATAAATCATAGATTATACTTTCTCTGAAATATAGTGTGAGCTATCCAAAGGGCCACTGTGCAAAGCCATACTAATTGAGAAGCAATGAATACCCGATGTCAATATATTCCTGATATACTGTTTCTGGAATATACTGTTTCCTTACTTGAGCCAAAATTGCACTCCTGAAAATAAAAACTTTTTTCACAATATCTTAATATTAATGTCGTTCATTTTGTAACAATTTTAGTGTTGGAAGAACCAATATAGCTCTTTTACCATATATGCTTGTTTTTATTATTTTCTTAATTATTAGAATTAATAAACAAGAATGTAAAACAAATGTTTATGCAATATAAGTTCTAAATCATAATTTCCTATTAAACAAAGCTTTTTTTTTAATTGACACAAAGTGCTATTCTACAGTCTTTGCTTCCCTCAAGTGCAGCTCAGTTCCTGATTACTATAAGAACAAGTTCCATTGATATTATGAGAAAAATACAGAAATACTTTGCTACTGACACTTTATATAGTTGTCTAAATTTTTAGACTTGGACATCTAGTCCATACCTTTGGATTCAATGATAATCTCTTAATAATTATACTATCTATAAATGATAAACCGAATAGCTGATGCAAAAAATATTTTTCATTAGTATTTCTTCCAGGAATGTTATGAATTTAACAATATATCATATCAGGCTTCTTCACTGTAGTGAATATAGATGTTGCCTTTAATTCAAAAGCTCTGCTGGATGGTAGCTCAGCACATTTAGAGCTCACCAATTTGGGATAAGCTAACTTACATGTTTTATGATTCATGGACATAAGAATGTACAATAGAAAGACTGGAAAAAATTTAAAATATTTTTGAGCAATGAGAGTTCTTGAAGAGCTTGTACTCATGCTGCAGTGAAAGTTCTTTAATCTGAATTTGAACTGCTGCTGGAACTGCAACTATGCTGAAAGAAAAGAAATTATTAAAGCTTATTTTGCATCGATTTTCCTTATTTATTTAACTTCTGTATTAACTGTTTCATTTCCATTTGTTATTTTCTATGGTTTTCCTTATAATGCTTATTCTTTTTAAGATGTTGAGGGTGACTTGTAGGATGATCATAGACTGCAGAAGGGTAATATCCAGGCACCCCAGGTAAACCAGATGGTGGATGCTATCCATGATTATGTCTAATTGTATATTAGAAGTGGTTCCATCTGCTACCATTGACATGTTTTAACCCAGATGCCTTTATATCATCATTGTTAAGCAAATCCTTGCAATTCACAATGTGCTCTGAACAAGCCAAATCAAGAATTCAAATTACCTTGCCCTGTTTCTTCTTCGCTGACACCATGAAGGCTGCATCTTTATTTACTTTAAGTCCACCAACATCCCCCTTCTTGGCTTTAAACTGTAGTTTGCTTTTATTTGGACAATTCCTTGCAGTGTGTCCTCTGTTTCCACAATGCTAGCAACGTATAACAGCAAAAGTATTTCCAGTGTTTTCATCTTTTATTACACTGCTTAACTGACTTTCCTTATCACACTGTCTCTGCTTTGCACAAACCTTTGAGGTTACAAAATCTAAATTCAAAGTTGTTTCTGGCATACTCTGCAAGCTTAAGCCAAATGGTTCCCAACTCTTATCTAAAGATGATGACAGGATATGTCTTTTGCTCATCTGGGAATGTCAGTCCACGGCTTTCCAACTCTGCAAACAAACATTTTATTTACATGTTCACAAACACACCTGTTTGGCTGCAGTTTCAAATTGTATAATTGCCTCATTAAAATTACTTTTGCTCTGACCGTTTCTCTTTGAAACAATTCCTTTAATCTTTGCCACGTTTCACAGGTGTTTTATTATTATTATTATTATTATTATTATTATTATTATTTAATTAGATTTGTATGCCGCCCCTCCCCGTAGACTCGGTTTTCCATCGGTCTTACATTTACAAGTTGAGTGTCTTCCAGAATTAACATCAATGTGGCCTTGGCTTTATCATTTAAAATTCTTTGAGCTGGATCCCCATCCACAGGTGATTTTATTTATTGGATTTGTATGCCGCCCTTCTCCGTAGACTGATGTTACAACAATGTCCCATAACCCTTCTCTTACTAACAAGCTTTGTATCTTCAAATTCTAGGCGTGATAATTGTTTTACATTCAGTTTCTCAAAAGAAAAAATAGCTGCTGAAAATGCCATGTTTATTGTTTATTTTTTTGCTATCAGAAGCCTAATTCAACACAGCTTTCATCTTTCTTCTTTCCTAACTGGTTACTAATCTTGGTTATTCCAATACTGGTTACTTCAGCTCTGGTTCTGCCACTCCTGGCTAGCCTGGTTCTGTCTGGTTGATCCAGCTCTAGTCTGGCAGTCTCTGGCTACCTCAGCCTTGACCTGGCTCTGGGTCCGTAACCTGTCTGGACATATTGTGATACGCAGCAGCTGGATAGGACTTGTCTAGATAACAGAATTTATAGTGGAGCAATTCAGGAATCATTTCAGATAAATAATGAAGACACTTCAGATAAATAATGAAGACAGATAAATAATGAAGACACTTTAGTAGAAAACTTAGTTAACAGTTTTATTCTTCAGTGGAAGCAAATATCTTCTGTTTTAGCCTTCTATTTACAGGAACAAACTTTACTTTAGCTATATGCAGTAAACCTTACTTACATGTGGATACTAAAACAATCCAGGTTTCTCCACAGCTCTGACTCTCAGCACTCAACTTGCGCTCAAAACTGCTTCACGCAGCCAACTGGCAATCATCTAAAACACAACACCCATTGTAAAGTTGCTTTACATTTTATCATGCTCTGGCCCAATCAGATTGCAGTTCACTCCCTATGACTCAGCATTCATTACTGTTTAACATGCTTACAATCTTGTTTTACCTTATATAGCAACATAATGGAATATCACCTAGAATTGAGCTAATCCTTGACAGTTTATTTGTTTTTTGTTAGTTTAGGTCAAACTAAAGTCAGCAACCTTAAACACTCAAAGAGCCATTTGGACCCATTTTCCACAGAAAATAAAACACCAAGAGCCACAAAACTTGGGTGGGCATGGCCAATCCAACATCACGCACTCCCATCCAGTCGCATGAACTCCATTCACATCCTGATTTCTTCCTTCCTTCCTTCATTCCATCCTTCTGATTTTACCTTCCTTTCCTTTCAGTGGCTGGAAGCTTCTCGCACCAGCAAAGACTCGTCCCACTCCTCCAAGCACCTGCTTTCTGCAGCAAACAAGCTGGGAGCGCATAAAGCTCTTCCTTTCTATCTCCATGCTGTTTATTACTGGCTCTTCACCCTCCTCTTCACCCAGGTAGTGGCTGGTGGCCCCCAGTAGCAGCACCTTGTTGGTCTTAGGGGAGTGCACAGTTGGCAACAGTATGTGTCAATGCCCCAAATAGCATCTGAGAAATAAATCAGGTTCCACTCCAATTCTCTCTCTCAAGAGAGAGAGCCATCTCCGAAAGCCATCATGTGGAGTTAGAGGCTTTGGACTGCCAGTATGCATGTGAAGGACTATGGCCCATCTGCCTTTTGGGTTTTGCCCTTCTTCTCTCCCTGCCACTTTAGGAAGGAAGCAACAGTGGCAAATCTTTTTGTGCCCAAGGCAGCAGGCTATGGCTGGAAAGTACTGGCTCAACTCAGGCTCCTTTTCCTTTTCCTACTTGGGTTTTAGGACACCTTCATGAAAACCGCAGCACTCCAGATCCTCACCTTCCTGGCAGCCCAAGCAGCTTACATGGAGGGCCATGGGACGATGACAAGCACCCCATAGGGTGGAAGGCTACCCAGCCCCCCAGCCAGATCCACAGGGCTGGAGGAGCTGCCAGCTAGGCAGAGCCTCCAGTCCCATTATCATCTGCCTCCGGGATTGCTAAAACTAGAGGTTGGCAGAGGCAGGGAGGGTCTCAGCTGCCTCACCTGAAGGGCCTGGCTGGCCTTCATAGGACCCTGCTGACCCCTGTGGTGCTCCTGCCACCTGCTCCCAGCCACTTTTCCCCCACCCACCAACCAAGGCCTTAGTTCGGGTACCCCTTTGATTGCTCCTGAGCGCCACAGGGCTTCCCATTTCCAGGAAAGTCTTGGGGAATTTCTCTATCAGCTTTTGTAAAGAAGTTTCATTCTTTTTGAGAGCTGCTTTGCAAAGCGGCTCTCAAAGACAACAAACAAGCATAGCACACCCAGAACTGCCGCTTCTTCACAACAGCCGAGCATCTCTTCCACTTGGAGCTGCAAGGAGAGGGGACAGCTGCAGTGCTGGCAGCTATGGGGCTCCTTCCATATATCAGTCACTGATAGCATCCACCCACCCCCTGGTCTGCTCGCTTTCTGAGTCGTAGTAAATACAGTGATCCCTCAAGTATCGCGAGGGTTACGTTCCAAGACCCCTCGCGATACTCGATTTTTCGCAATGTAGTGGTGCGGAAGTAAAAACACCATCTGCGCATGCGTGCCCCTTTTTCCATGGCCGCGCATGCACAGATGGTGTTTTTACTTCCGCACCTGGGAAGACCCAGGGAAGGTTCCTTCCACCGCCCAGCAGCTGAGGAGCCGCCTGCCTGCCCGCCTGCCCGCCGCTTTTCCGCCCGCCGCTTGTCCGCCGCTTTTCCGGCCGCCGCTTGTCCAGCCGCCACTTGTCCGCCCGCCGCTTGTCCGCCCGCCGCTTGTCCGCCCACCGCTTGTCCACCCGCCGCTTGTCCGCCCGCTGCTTTTCCACCGCTTTTCCACCCGCCGCTTTTCCGCCCACCGCTTGTCCACCGCTTGTCCGGCCGCCGCTTGTCCGGCTGCCGCTTGTCCGGCCGCCGCTTGTCCGCCGCTTGTCCAGCCGCCGCTTGTCTGCCGCTTTTCCGCCCACCGCTTTTCTGCCCGCTGCTTGTCCGCCGCTTGTCCGGCCGCCGCTTGTCTGGCCGCCGCTTTTCCACCCGCCGCTTGTCTGGCCGCCGCTTGTCTGGCCGCCACTTTTCCGCCCGCCCATTTTCCGCCCGCCGCTTGTCCGCCCGCTGCTTGTCCGCTGCTTGTCCGCCCGCCGCTTGTCCGCCCGCCGCTTGTCCGCCGCTTGTCCGCCCGCTGCTTTTCCGCCCGCCGCTTTTCCGCCCGCCGCTTGTCCGCCGCTTGTCCGGCCGCCGCTCGTTCGCCGCTCGGTGCACGATCGGGGTTTCCCCTTTGCGTGGGCGGCGGAGAATTCTGGGAGTTGAAGACCCAGGGAAGGTTCCTTCGGCCGCCCAGCAGCTGATCTGCTCGGCAGCGCAGTAGCAGCGAGGAGCCGAAGATGGGGTTTCCCCGTTGCCCACGCAAAGGGGAAACCCCATCTTCAGCTCCTCGCTGCTACTGCGCTGCCGAGCAGATCAGCTGCTGGGCGGCCGAAGGAACCTTCCCTGGGTGTCGCCCGCCGCTCGAGAGCAAGAGGGGGAGAGCTAGAGAAAGAGAGAGAAGGAAAGAAAGAGATAAGAGAGGGAGGAAGAGAGTGTGAGAGAGGAAGAAGCAAGATAGAGAAAGAGAGAGAGAGAGAAAGAGATGAGAGAGGGAGGAAGAGAGTGTGAGAGAGGAAGAAGGAAGATAGAGAAAGAGAGAGAAAGAAAGATGAGAAAGGAAGGGAGTGACATCATCGGGTGAAAAAATCGCGATATAGCGTTTCGCGAAGATCGAGATTGCGAAACTTGAGGGATCACTGTATTCCACTTGCTTGCATCAAGACCTTCCATTTTCACAGTCTCTAACATCCTGGAGTCAACGTGCATGGTATAAGCATTCAGTTCCCTCTTGGCGAGCACAAGGGAGCCTTGCTGCTGCTTCACTTCCTCCCATGCCTAGTGGCCACACGCGCACATGCCCAGTGCAACCCACCCACCCCCATTTTTTAAAAAAAAAATTAAATGCCGAAAACAAGATGGTGATTGCATGCACAGTGCCAGAAAATTCAGCTTTTGTGCATGCACAGAAGAAAAGAAAATTCCAAAACAATCAGATTTGTTTTAAGTGGCAGCTCCCAGGGATCAGCACCATGCAACCAGGTCAGTGACATCATTGAGATGTCACCAGTGAGTCACTAGAAGTTTGGTCAAAGTGGTCCAAACCAGGAGGAAACCACCCCTGCACTACAGTATATATATCTAAGCATTGATGCATGTATTAGGTCACAAAAAACCCTCCTCACAGCTGGTGTGTATTGAGGACATAATTTATTTCCATTTTACAAACTTCCCCTCAAGATACACTTGTCATTCAAATAATGAACCAAAGGATTGTGCTGGAGGGCTCAGTATTTTCCTACCAGTAACTTTGCTTAATTTAACAATCTTGGCATAATGGCTGAAACAATATGCTATATAGCTCATATTTTGTAGATTTAAAGCTTACTACAGAAGACTTGAACATTGATGGGGCATTGAAATCTTGCTTCATAGAATTATATGGAATAACAGGCAGCAAAAAGATATCCCTTTTAGTCACACCAGAAAACCTCTGGATTTTTAACAAAATTTATGCATGTATACAATAGAAAGTAAGTTATATATTTCTCCTTTTTTTTTTTCAAAAGTGTCAAATCTGTCTGAATGTAGCTGAACAGTACTGTAGATAAGAATTTTATGTTTAACAATTGGTTTTAGATACAATATTTCATGTTGCTCGCTTGTCCAGATGATCTAGGATAATTGTTGTATTCTTTTGGGCTTCCTCCAAGAAGTAGGAAATATTCTTATGGATCTGCAAAAGAAAGAGAGAGTGGGAGACAGAAAGGGAGGAGGCAGAGGGAGAGGGGGAGAGGGGGAGAGAGAGAGAGAGAGAGAGAGAATAAATTACTTTAGTCCTGAATTACTCATGAAGGAGTGGTATTTTGCATAGTGAGCCTCAAATTATCCTATTTGGACACATTATGTAAGGACCCTGCAACTCAGTTGACACATGCAGTAAGGAAAGGATTTTTAGTGGATTGATTTCAAACAGTAATAATATATGATAAGATTTTGCAAAAACTATAGGATAAATGTATCAATGCATAAGTACAGCAAAATAAACAATGGAAAATCAGATTCTCAGAATGGAATGGTCAGCTGCCATAGTGATTACTGTGCATAGAATATGGCTTAAGCACGGTTTATATCTCAAAAGTAGCCAATCAGTGTGAAGCAATAAAGCAAAATAACAGCCAGGAAAAAATGGGGAGGATGAGGAAGGAGACAATAACAGGATGAGGCAGGAACTTTCCCTTTTAAAACTATTTTGACTCGAAAGACCAGCTAAAGTTGGCAAATCCCTGATAAGTAGGCACGATTTCCCAACTTTGGCAACTTTAAGATATGTGGGCTTCAACTCCCAGAATGTCTCAACCAAGTATTGCTGGTTTAAGAATTATGGAAGTTGAAGTAAAGTTGCCAAGTAGAGAAACAGTGCTCGGGGAAGTCAGGTCTTCTTCATAGGGGGATGTTTAGTGAAATTCTTGACACATTGTGGTGAAGTAGTCATTCCCTACCATACTTGAACTAAGTAAGACACAGTAAAAAATAGGTTCTCGGGCATGAACTCAAGCTAAAATTGAGAGAGGGGACAATGTCTGATAGACCTAGAGACATTTGTCTAAAAATTGTATCATATATTATCTCTTAGACTTTCCTTAAGTGTGAAACTGGTTGAAACCCTTGAATGTCATCATCTAATTCAGGGCTGTCAAACTCATGTACTGTGGGCTGGATGCATCGAGGGCCGCCGATAGACGGGTATTACTGGTAGCGGCGTCCCGGGCCCCGCCAAAAACTCCCCAACTCCGATTGAGACAAACTCTGCCTCTGCGGCCCGCACCTTCTTCCCACCCCCACGAGGAAAGAAGGCAGGGAGGCTGGCAGGGAGGCAGGGAGCCCCGATGGCAGCCGCGGAAGGAGGAAAGACCGCGGGGTTGGCTCAGCCCTCTGGAAGCCAAGCCGCGCTGCTGGGGAAGTGGAACTGGGGAAGCCGGGAGAGGGCTGAGCCCCGCCGGCTTCTCCGCCGGCCTTGTGTCCCCCCAAGGATTGCAAGGGCAAGAGAGCCGCGCCTTTCGGCTTCCGGAAGTGCTGGGCCAGGGGTTCGGGGGGGCCATGAATGCCGCCCGGAGCCAATGGCTTCTTTTGGGCTTACTCGAATTCCTGCTGCTGGTAAGCGCGCGCGGGTGGCCGGGTGGGAAGGGCGAGGCGCGAGGGGGAGGCAAGTGGAGAAGCAGAGAGAGAGAGAAGTGGACCAAAAGAAAGAAAAGGGAAAGAGAGGGAGGGAAAGAGAAATGGAGAGGAAGGAAGGAGGGAGGGAGGGGAGGGAGGGAGGGAGAGAAGGAAGGGAGAGAAAGGAGGGTAGAAAGAGAGGGAGAGAGAGAGGAGAGAGAAAGGAAGAGGAGAGATAGAAAGGAAGAGAGAGAAAGAAAGAGGGATAGAAAGAGAGAGAGAGAGATGCTCAGTGAGCCTTTCTTTGAAGTTGCCTTTCTTTCTTTCTTTCTTTCTTTCTTTCTCTCTCTCTCTCTTTCTCTTTCTCTCTTGCTCTTTCATTCTTTTTTCTTTCTCTCGCTTTCTTTCTTTCTCTTGCTTTCTCTCCTTCCTTCCCTCCTTCCATTTCTTTCATTCCCCCTCTCTATTTTTATTTCTCTTTCATTCTTTCTTTCTCTCTTTCTTGCTTTCTTTCTTGCTCTTTTTCTTTCTCTCTTTTACCTTCCCTTCCTCTATTTCTTCTTTTCTTTCTCCTTCCTACCTTCTTCCCTCCCTCCCTTCCTTCAGTCCTTCCTCTCTTACTCTCCCCTTTCATAAGTTTCCTTGCTTCCTTCCTCTGTTCCTGTCCCTTCCCCTTTCTTTCTTTCTTTCTTTCTTTCCTTCCTTCCTTGCCTCCCTCCCTCCATTTCTTGCTTTCCTTCTCCTTCCTCCCTTCTTTCCTCCCTCATTCCCTTCTTTCACTCCTTCTTCTCTTACTCTTCCCTTTCACACCTTTCCTTGCTTCCTTTGCACCCTTCCTCTGTTCCTGTCCCTTCCCTCTTTCCTTCCTTCCTTTCCACCCTCCGTCCATTCATTCACCCATTCCTCTCTTGATCACCCCTTTTACCATTCCTTCCTTCCTTCCTTCCTTCCGATGTGGGCCTGGGCCGGCAGAGTAGTTTGCTTTTGCACCCCGTCTTGAGCTCCCTTGGTGCCAACCTGGCCCTCCCCACTTCAGAGAGAGGGGGGAGAAAGAGAGAGAGAGAAAGAGAAAGAGAGAGATAAAAAGAGAAAGGGAGAGGGAGGGAGAGAAAGAGATAGAAAGAGACAAAGAGAGGGGGAGAGAAAGAGAGAGAGAAAGAGAGAAAGGGAGAAAAAAGAGAAAAAAGAGAGAAAGAGAGATAAAAAGAGGAAGAGAAAGAGAGAGGGGGAGGGAGAGAAAGAGAAAGAAAGAGAGAAGGGGAGAGAGGGAGAGAAAGAGGTAGAGAAAGTGAAAGAGAGAGGGAGGGAGAGAGAAAAAAGAGAGAAAGAGATATAAAGAGAAAGAGAGAGAAAGGGAGAGAAAAAGAGAAAAAGAGAGAGAAAGGGAGAGAAAAAGAGAAAAAGAAAGAAAAGTAGAGAGAGAAAGAGAGACAAAAAGAGAAAGAGAAAGAGAGGGAGAGAAAGAGAGAAAGAGAGAGATAGAAAAGCAGGTGGGGGGGGCACATCTATTTTGCCAGCCCTCGGATGGGCCATAGGGATCCAGTGTATGTGGAGGGAGAGGTCCCCAGCTTCTGTTCTGCAGAGGGGAAGCCAAAGCCCCCGCATGGGTTATGCAGAGTGCCAGTGTTTGGGGCAAGGTGGGGGGTGAGGGTCTTCCTTAACCCCCATTTCTTTGGTGGGGCTAAGAGGCCTGCCCAGCAGGGCTGATGTGTTGCAGAAGGTCTTGTCGAGGGAGACCAGTGGAGCCCCCCCCCCCGCTCTCATCCCCAGGGAAGGGGGTTCTGGCATCACTGCCACTGGCTTTGGAAAGAAGCCCCCGGCCTCTTCAGGGGGTGGAGGGAGGGGTCCGTAGCACAGGGCTGGACAATGGCTGAAGACAGTTGACTGCAGCTTTCAGAATTCCTCAGCCAGGAATATCAAGAAGACAGTTTGAAAATTTAAAAGGGAGGGAGGGAAGGAAGGAAGGAGGGAGGGAAAAGAAAAAGAAGAGAAAAAAGGAAAGAAAGAAAAAGAAGAAAGAAAGAAAGAAAGAGGAAGGAAGGAAGGAAGGAAGGAAGGAAGGAAGGAAGGAAGGAAGGAAGGAAGGAAGGAAGGAAGGAAGGAAGGAAGGAAGGAAGGAAGGAAGGAAGGGGAAAAAAACCAAAAGAGAAAAAAGAAAGAAAAAGGGAAGGGAGGAAGGAAGGAAGGAAGAAGGGAGGGGGGCCCCAGACACTTAGGCTGTATGGGGCCCCAAAATTCCTGATGGCGGCCCTGGATGCATCACACACCAGCCACACCCATGCCTGGTTTAGGGAAGGGGGGGAAGTCATGATACATCATATGATGCCGCCATGACGATATGAGTTTGACACCCCTGATCAAAGTCGTCTGAGAAACACCTTCTGTTAAGTGTTTCTTATCTTGGAGAAAAATGTAAAAAACCCAGAGTTTAGCAAGGGAGTCACCAGCCCCTCAGTCCAACTCACCCCACACAGAATCATTCTTAACACAGCTGCTAAATTGCCCAGAGTTCTAAGCAAATGTGAACAATTCCTACCTGTTGTGTGAAATCTTCATCTGTTATATCTTTCAAGTTGGTGATGACATTGAAATAGGCCCCAAACACACCTGCTTCTAAAGCTTTAGCTGCCACCTAAAAACAGTAACAGGAGAAGAGATGCTGGCGTCCAGGGGAAATGGAACCTAGCAACTTCATGCGGTCAATTATGGCCTCAATCAATTTGTGTCAAGAGTTCAGTTCAATGAAACAATTAGTTGCACAACTGAAGATCAGTTCTGTCTTCAGACAGGGCAGCACAAATACCTGGATATCTGATTTGCAGGCTATGTTTCCATGCTGTGCCATTTCTTTCAAAAAAGGCCATAAAGAGTTAACCTTTTCTGCCAAAGAGAAAGGGACATCAACAGTATTCTTCAGGCTTAACTGCATAGCTGCTGTACGCCTGCAGACAGGGAATAAGAAGAAAAGAAAAGAAAGAAATCTGGGAAGACAATCCCAACCCAAGGAATCCCAAAAAGAGGCAGCTATAAGAGCATCTACAGTATCTTGCAATAAAAACAGTTTAAGAATTACCAGGCTACTTTTGCCATGTTCTTTTACTCTGTTTAAAATGTAAATGTATTCAATACAAAGAGGGGGAAAATAGATTGCCAACCATCTAAGCAAAGCCAGGGTAGTGTAATAATAGACCCAGGTTCACTATACCTGCCAAAGATGTTCAGTCAGCCAATATCTCTTTCTCTCCCCCACCCCAATTTAAAAGGGCAGATTCATATTTTTTTGCTTTGCTACCACCAGGGCAGGCCACCCACCACTTTCGTGGTGCAGAAATGGATGATTTCATCCTCTTTCACCTCTCTGCCCATTGCAATGCATCCACAGCCATTTCTCCAGCTTCACTTCAAAAATGCTATTTTTCAATCGAAGCTCTTAAATCCTTCAGAGCAGATAGTCTTCATCACTCCATTCCATTCTAATTACAGCCCCAGTTTTGATTGGCTAGGGGACCTCGCCTGTCCTTGGCTCCGGCTCTAGGTCATTGTCCTATGCAGTTGTCTCCTCCTGGGCTGAAGGTCAGCTATGTTTTCTATTTGGTTTCTTTTCTTTTATAATTGTGCAATTAATGCAACAGTAGTCTGAGCCATCCTTGTGTCAGGAAACTCATAATCCATTCAGCCATTACATCTTTCAGTGACTATTTCTCCCCTCTTTGAAGCAAGATCTCCTCATTTGCTCACCCTTATAAGATTTTCCTATTGTTGTCTTCATTGTTTTTTTTTTAAATTATCATGCAAAGTAGGAATTACACATGAAGCTAAATTATCAGTTCTTCCTTGTTAGAAAATTTGCATGGCCCTACATGGGACATGAGAGCCAGTTTGGTGCAATGGTTGAAACACCAGGCTAGAACACGGGAGACCACAGCATTAGTCCCAAATACAGCATAAAATGTATTAGATCAACGGATGAACAAACATTTTACACACTGAGAATTTCTTTACAGAATTTAATAAAAGGCAATCTGACACTCAGAGTAGGATAGAAAAGGTTTTGTCTTCAAATATCACATTGATTACAATATTCAATAGTAGCGGTCTCATGGAGTTTTTTCCACCCCAAGATAATCATTTGCACTATTTCCTAAAGTGGCCTGAATTTGGGCAGGAAGGAGGAAGCCTAAGGCTTTTTGTTTCTTCTCATCAGCCCTAGGGAACAAAGTCCATTTCTACTTCCATCCACACAGGAAACTTGAATACTGAGAGAGAAGGAAACGAAGGAGAACCTTGCATTTCTCTGCTGATCAACTAATCTGCAAGCAGCTGGCCAAATATCGCCCTCCCTCTCCTGCTACACTTTAAACAGGTTTTTAAAACAGCCTTAGACTGGATTTATGAGGTGAACTAAGATTTAGTCACTCATAAATCACTTAGGATTTATGTACTTAGAACCTTTAAGAAGCAACCTTAGAATTCCATCAAAATGTACATCTTGGAACACTTCGAGCAAGTTCTGAACTGCTATGAAAGCGAGCAATGTTGTTTCATGTGAACAAAAGGCCCAGTAATACCTCTCTTTCTCCTCAGGGGTCTGCTTAGGAAGTTTCATAGCATCCTGTAGAGAACACAAACACATATTTAGGCTATTATACTAGGGAAAAGGCTTGGAGAATGAGCCTGTAAGATAGATTCCCAGAACTTATTTTCACCTGACCTTTCATATGCACTCCACCTTTTGCCCAAAAGTACTGTCTTCATCTAGCAAAAATAAAAAAACTCGCCAACTCCATCCCACATTTTTCTTATCCAAAGATACAAGGTGCACAAAATACAGTACAGTGTTGCTGAAAGCATGAACACTTCACTCACCATGTAGCTGCTGAATGCCAAGGAATCCTTGTCTATTATAGCAGTTAGCTGATTCATGGCCTGATGAAACGGAGGTATGAGTTGCCTCATAACTGGGTCCAGGTCCTCAAATTGACGTTTTCCATATGTCATTAATCCCACCATGCAACTAAGTGCTGCTCCCTAGAAGGAGAGATCTGATGTTCTGCGATGCCTTGGTCACACAGGAGGGGAGGAAAACAAGATGTCTACACTTTCCTAATTTCACCAATCACTAGGCAGCAGGGATTTTTCATGTTGCAACAATATACTGGGGAGAAAAACTGCTTGCAGGGGAGAGGGAGAAGGAGATGAGGAAGGGGAAGAAGAGTGGGGGGGGTGCTCCCCAATCCACCCCTGATCCTGACTGTTGTGTCTTTCTAAAGCTTTGCACGTCCACCACATATGGCAGAATGTTTCTTCTATCTTGTGGCATTTCCAGGACTGATTACCATATAATTTGATTGCTTTGGCCATTGTTGGTAGACTTGTATACGATCTGTAAATTTTTTTACACCAGTTTTCTCTCAAATCATACCTTCTTCATTAAGTCTTCCCATTGTTGTGTAGAGATAATGTCTTTGAAATTTTGCATCCAACTTTGCATCCAATCGAATCAGAATTAATTAGAAGGTTATATATAGGTGATATTGATTTTCGATAAGGATTTCAAATTCTTTCATTTTCTTAATGTCCCTCATTTCTGAGGTCAGATTTTATTCTTCCAGCAATTTGTAGGTACATCAAATTCTTCCTTTTTCTTTAGCCTATTGCATGTTTGCACATGTAATTATACTTTTCTAACTCAAGTCATATCCAAATAGTATTCTCACAAAAGGCTAATTGTAAAATTAATGGGCATTATTTTCTGTATTTTTGTTAGGCTTTATTTTATAATTTGCTTTTCAGATTGTGTTCCTCTTTTGTGTCCCTGTACCATATGGAGCCCACTAGCTAGACCAGTTCCTTCCATTAGTAACATTCTGCTGCCAAACAGCTTGTTCTAGAATGCAGTTTAAAATTTGGAAGAACAAGGCCACTTTCTTTGTTTAAACTTGTATAATGCCATATGAATCCTAGCGGCTGGTTAGGTCCCACAGAGTTGGCCTTTTCCAGGTCCCGTCAACCAGACAATGTCGTTTGGCAGGGCCTAGGGGAAGAGCCTTCTCTGTGTGGGCCCCCGTCCTTTAGAATCAGCTCCCCCTGGAGATTCATACTGCCCCCACCTTCCTCGTCTTTCGCAAGAGTCTCAAGACTCACTTATGTCGCCAGCCTGGGGGCAATTAGATCTAGACCCCCTGGCCAATAAATGTGATGTATGGCTGCAACTGAATTTTTGATCGTTTTATTTATACTCTTTTTTTAGCTTACATAGTTTTTTAATTAATTAGATTTGTTTTGTATTCACTGTTTTATACTATATCCTGTGAGCCACCCCAAGTCTTCGGAGAGGGGTAGCATACAAATCTAATTAATAATAATAATAATAATAATAATAATAATAATAATGCTTTATTTTACTCCAAATAAAATTTTATTGACATTGTTATAAATTGGAATTGAAATTCTCCTCATTTGACACATTTCAGTAGATTTTAAATTAATATCTTATTCAACCAGAATGTCTTTTGTCTGTCTGTCTGTCTGTCTGTCTGTCTGTCTGTTTGTCTATCTGTCTTTATCTATCTATCTATCTATCTATCTATCTATCTATCTATCTATCATATAAATTGTGGGGAGAAATATCTGCATGTAACAATCTGATTTTGAGATATTAATACATATTTTGGATATTCATATTATTTTTAATTACATATAGTTCCCATTTAGCAACTGCGGAATTTATTTTTAGTTAGTTAGTTAGTTGCTTTGTCAAACATATATGAGATAGCAGATATAAGTATAAACATAGACAGAAACACAGGAAATGAGTACAAATAAATGGGGACAGTAGGACAAGGAAGGTAGGCACACTGGTGTGCTTATGCATGCACCCTTTAACAACAGTTTAGAGTTAAAATGATGATGAAAAAGTAACTTTATTATTACCTTCACAGGTTTGTAAAGTAAAGAAAAGCTGAAGGAAGAGCATAAGCATAATTACAGCATAATTGATTGGATTCCTCAGGTGCTGGTTTCAATGTCATTTGGCTGGCAGATCAAGAAGAAACCTTTTAACTACATTCAACCAAAAATACAGAATAAGTATTTCCAGGGATTATCAAAAACAGAAAACGTTTTCACTCAACATTAGCTGAGAGCAATTTACTTTCAAATTTCACATCTTGCTGACAGAGCTTACTGTATATCAGCATTACAGGAGAAGTCTTGTATGGAATCACTATTTAGGATAGTACTTTTAAAATGGGGCATTGGAGTAGCTACATACCAGAGATGATATTGCTGCTGATACTGATCCTCCTCCAGGAGCAGCTGATCTTGCACCAACTTTTTGCACAAAGTTGTGAAGAGGCAAAGACACTAGATAGCCTTTTTCTCTGTCATCCTCCACCATGTCCCTTCCGAAGGTAAAAAGCATTTGAAAAAAATCAATTTCACAAACTATGAAACACTGTCCTTGGTGTTCTCTGAGTTTGGGAGTTTTCTTGCAGATATTTCATTACCAGACTAGGCAACGTCATAAGTGCACCTAGTCTGACAAAGAAATGACTGCAAGAAAACCACCAAATTAGAGGATACCGAGGATCCTACAGTTCAACCCTGATGTACAAATACTGTATTCTCTTCTGTTGGTACTATAAAATGCTGCTGATTATGAAGTCAAGAAATGAGTGTACTCAGACATCTCTTTGCCAAATATAGGAATAGAGATTTTTGGATGAGGAAATGATCCAAAGTAACAAGACATTATGTGAGTCAGAAAAATGTAAAAAATTTGCTCCCTTGGAATATGGTTTTGAGTTTCCCAAACAAAAGCAGATCTCTTGGGATCATAGCGTTATGTGAACTAAATAGTACTTAATTAAATTAAGTACCAGTAATTATTTAATTAAATCTTAAACAGGTGTAACACATTTGCATAATTATAAACTGGAAATGGAATGATTTTCATCTTTTAATTTGTGCTTAAGATACACGATATGTTTTTTTGGAAACTTGGCCATTTTTCTGAAAAAGTTAAGGAATAGAGACAGTGTTTGTTTTTCCAAATTGCACTTTTATCTTTGGCTCCATAGTTTAAGACTTAGCTATATACAATATAAATTGATAAAATATGACTTCAATAGATTAAAAATCCATATATCACCCATGCAGCCAAAGTCTTCAGACATACACTATCAACATAAAACCAACTCTTGAGAAAATGAAAATATCCATACTCAATTATGCGCTCCTTGGGACTGAATGGAGACAAAGAATCCAAGCCCAATCGATTAATTACCTGAGATTCAAGAATACAAATATTACTAAATAGAAATTAGCATTTGAAACAAATGTGTGTCTCCTGTTCCTTATTTTTCAGTTTACATTACGCTATCAGGACAGATATTGGAACAGTAGCCTGGATGTTGCAGATCGGTAACTACTGATTTCATTCTTCTGAATCAGTCCAGTGCAACCTGTTTCATTTCTTCATGAAATCCATGTGACAAGCAAGTAATCCATAGTTGTAAAATCACAATGTATTCACCCTGATAACTATTGCCCTCCTGAGCATAGTTAGCAACCTTTATGCTCCGGATATAGAATGGAAACTCAGAATGGATAGGTAGGAAAGGAAGGTCTTAAGAGCTCAGAAATACAAGTTTCAGAGCTGATCTCTCTACCACAGATCATATTTTAGTTCTTCTTCATCATTTGACTAAGAAACAAATAAACAAAACTAGCATTAGACTGTGAGAAATACAGTACAGTGGTACCTCGAGATACGAGTTTAATTCGTTCCGGACCTGGGCTCTTAAGTCGAGCAGCTCTTATCTCGAACGACTTTTCCCCATAGGAATTAATGTAAATAATTTTAATTGGTTCCAGCCCTCAAAAAACTCACAAAGTTAGTCTAAATTATGCAGAAAGACATGTTTTTAATGAAGAAATGTACATGTACATATAAATGAATAATGAAGTTTCTTTCACTTAACTTGTAAACTTTCTTAAACTTTTAAATTTACATATGTTCAACTTCTCTGCCACCCAATCCTGTAGGACAGAGGTCCCCAACCCTTTTTGCACCAGGGACTGGCTTTAAGCGATCAAGAGAGGAATGGGTGAATGAATGGACAGAGGGTGGGAAGGAAGGAAGGAAAGAGGGAAGGGACAGGAACAGAGGAAGGAAGCAAGGAAACTTATGAAAGGGGAGAGTAAGAGAGGAATGAGTGAAGGGAGGGAGGGAGGGAAGAAGGTGGGAAGGAGAAAGAAAAGAAGAAATAGAGGAAGGGAAGGTAAAAGAGAGAAAGAAAAAGAGCAAGAAAGAAAGAAAGAAAGAAAGGGGGAAGGGACAGGAACAGAGGAAGGAAGTAAGGAAACTTATGAAAGGGGAGAGTAAGAGAGGAATGAGTGAAGGGAGGGAGGGAGGGAAGAAGGTGGGAAGGAGAAAGAAAAGAAGAAATAGAGGAAGGGAAGGTAAAAGAGAGAAAGAAAAAGAGCAAGAAAGAAAGAAAGAAAGAAAGGGGGAAGGGACAGGAACAGAGGAAGGAAGGAAGGAAACTTATGAAAGGGGAGAGTAAGAGAGGAATGAGTGAAGGGAGGGAGGGAGGGAAGAAGGTGGGAAGGAGAAAGAAAAGAAGAAATAGAGGAAGGGAAGGTAAAAGAGAGAAAGAAAAAGAGCAAGAAAGAAATCTGCAAGCACCCCCCCGAGCCCCCCAGGCCGGCTGCAACCTTTTAAAACACGCGCGCCGCTTCGCAGCTGTCTCCTGAAGCCGAACGCGGAAGTTAGCGTTTGGCTTCAGGAGACAGCTCCTTGGCGCTTGTATCTCGAATTTGGGCTTGTAAGTAGAACAAAAATATCTCTCCCCTCCCAGCTCTTATCTCGAGTTGCTCTTAAGTAGAGCAGCTCTTATGTCGGGGTTCCACTGTACTCAGAAAAAATGAGATTGCTGGTTATTTTCTTAACTTGTTCAAAAACCATGTTAGAATTAGAATAGGATGAAAATTTCTATCCTCTGAAAATAGCTGCTTTGAATAGTCCACTTTTGCTCTTTTTATTGCTAAGATCTCAAGTTGTTTTCAGATGGCCTGATGGTTTTCAGGAAAAATCTAGTAATAAATTTTTCAGAAAATGAAAGTTATCTCTTCCCTAAAACCAAAGAAAGTGAGGTCAATTATACATAGGCAAGAGGATGAACAATATCGGGTGACAGCGATCTATGAATAGGGTCATGGAAAGCACACATGGATTTTGTAAACATACTACAAAAAATACTTTAACAGATTTAAATTATTCTGCATGAAATATCAAAATGTGACATACTAGAATGATGATATAGTTTACTCGAAGCCTAAGCCAAGACTCATAATAAAGATTTAATAGATCAGGGATCTGCAACCTTAAACACTCAAAGAGCCATTTGGACCTGTTTGCCACAGAGAAGAAAACACCAGCAACCAAAAAACCTGGTTGGGCATGGCCAACAACATCACTTCCACCCAGTCATATGACACGTACCCCAGCCACACCTACCCATGTTTTGTGGCTCCCAATATTTTCTGTAAGAAATGGGTCTCTCTCTCTCTCTCTCTCTCTCATTTCTAGTTTTATCTTTTTCCTCTCCCTCCCTCCCCCTGTCTTTCTTTCTTTCTCTCCCCCTTCTCTGTCTCCCATTTGTTTCTCTCTCTTTTTCCTCTCTCATTCTCTCCCTCCATAATTTCTCCCCGTTTCTCTCTTTCTTTTCTCTTTCTCTCTCTCTCTCTCATTTCTCTCTCTCATCTGTCTCTGAATTGATTGAAAAGTGTCCTCTGGATGGCTTTAAATCTCGCATGGAGTACTTTTGCCACTCAAATCATGCTTTTCAATCAACCAACACCACTCAGCTGGAGGAGTAAAAACCCTTAGGGCAAGCAGAAAAGAGGGGCTGGCCCTGACAAATCTCGGATGCTCACCCTGGGGATCAGGCTCAGAAAAAGCCGGAGCACCCTCACCAAAGACACTCACCTGTCAGCCAGTTAACCCATTCACTCTGTGCACCTTCGCTGCAATTTGGCCAAGCCCGGTCACTCACTTGAGGAGGGTATACCCGCTCACGCGTGCCCTCCCAGCCCCACAACAGCTGGCTAAGGGGTCATATGAGGAGAAGGAGGAGGGTCATCTTCAGGGAAACTGCCACAACTCCTGCTCGCTCCTCAGTCCCCCTTTCCATTGTATCCCATTCCCACCCTGTCAGCCTTTGTGTTAGCGAGGTTGGCATCAGCCACAGTTGGGTTGGGCCAGTGTCTCAGGGTGGAGAGCAGGTCACATGACTAGGTCAGCAGGGAGCTACAGGAGGGGTCAAAGAGCCACATGCAGCTCCAGAGCTATGGGTTCCCAGCATACATACTAGATAAATCACAGTTGACTAGATTTACACAACATGATCAAACCAAACAAACAACATTGTGATTTACTACAGTGCAAGATCCCATTCTCCAGAAAGGTATGTTGAGTAATAACAAAGGAATAAAAAGTATCTTCAAACTCAGAGCTTAGAAATATCTGTCCTGAGAAATGAAAGAAAAACCATTCACTGCAATTTGAACTATTTTTGAAAAGGTAATGAACATCCAACTTAATACATTTTATAGGACATATGAGGTTTTTAAAAACTTTTCTATTATATACAGTAAAACCAAGATATAAAAGTTACCAGTCTAATTTTATGTTCCTCCTCAAGGATGAAGATATTTTCTTTCTTGATATAAAATTCTGCTGCATCTAACATGGCCTTTTTAGGAATCAGTCCCACTAGCTGAGATCCTACCACTGGAAGATTGAGATCCTAGAAATAAAACCAGATACTTTATAGATCATTACCACAACATTGTTATATATTATTGCCATAGTGGCATACCTTTGAATGCCATTTTTCAAGTATTATCTAAAAATTTCCATTGATGGTTTATAGATTTTGTAGCTAAAACTAAATAATAACATGTTTACTAAGTCCATTTTCTCCATACACATATATGCATACATACATACATACATACATACATACATACATATATGCATGCATACATACATACATACATACATACATACATACATTCCTTTGGAAAACAGAATATTTGACTCATGTATATATCTTGTATATCTGCAATATGAATTGATTATTTTGCTCTATACTTTTATGTCCTCAAGGTCCTAAACATGATAATATAATTTTTAAAGATGGTGTCCTCCATATTCTCTTTTCCAGGGACCTACAACAACAACAACAATAATAATAATAATAATTTATTAGATTTGTATTTGTAGACTCGGAGCGGCTAATATTGTCTCACATCGACAAGCACCATTTTGTATTTGCCACACTCTCAATGACACTGCATTAGGAACATATCAGACAAAAGAACTTTCTGGTGTTACAATTTTACTATTCAGGAAATGCTGCATGAGTTCTACGTTCAACTAATACCAGTAGCTTAGTTTATATCACCTCTTTCTTATCATAATTGTGGGAAACCCCCACCCCAAGAAGAATGAAATATTTGAGAAATATTTTTAAAAGGAAGAATGGTATATTTCCCCTAAAGAAGAAATGAAAAAAATCTTAATATCAATTCTGGAAGCAATTATTTCTGTTTGCTTCAACTGCCACATATCTTAGCCTAGAAAATTGGAAGGGTTTTTTTCTGTTGTTGTTGGAGTAGTAGAAAATTAGTCATAACAAAATTCTTTACTCAAGGACAAAAGTGCCTGCACCTCCATGGAGACAGTATCAACTTGAGCATGGCTATTTGATTGGGCTATGTTAGTGATGGTGAACCTTTTTTTCCTCAGGTACCAAAAGCACATGTACAAGTGCTATCGCATGTGCAGGAGTGTCCACACCCATAATTCAATGCCTGGGGAGGGTGAAAACGGCCTCCCCTTCCCTCCTACCAGAGGCCCTCTGTAGGCTGGAAATGGCCCATTTCCTAACTTCTGGTGGGCTCAGCAGGCCCATTATTTGCCCACCCCAGGCTCCAGAGGCTTCAGTGAAAACTAGGGAAGGGCAAAAATGCCCTCCCTAATTCCTCCCAGAAACCCTCTGGAAGCCAAAACTCCCCCCCAGAGCCTCCATGTGAGCCGAAAATCAGCTGGCCAGCATGATAATGAGCTAGGGCAACAGCTCGTGTGCTGGCAGATATGGCTCCCCATGCCACCTGTGGCATACATGCCATAGATTTGCCATTACTGGACCACGTGATGAGTTAGTGGGTTGTGAACTTTCAGCTGGGTGGGGAAACCCTGGAAGCAATGGTGGGTTCTGACTGGTGCACCCCAGCGCTCCATTCTGGTAGCGCCCTATGAATTGTGCAATTTGCACACAACGGCTCCAGTGCTGTCTTCGCTGGTCTGTCGCACAGTGCTATCTTTAAAAAAAAAAAAAAAATTTTTAATTTTGCTTCCTTGTGCAAAAGCAAAATCTCATGAGGAGACTCTCCTGCATTCACAGAAGCAAAATTGCACAAGCGTGGCATGCGTGCACAAGTGTGAATCATCATGATGCGCACGCAGTGCACTGATAGGCAGGTAAGAGCAACCTGCCCCTGCCTGGAAGCTTTCAGATTCGAGTATCTCCAGATGTGGCAACATGATATCTCTAATAAATTGGAACTTTGAGGAACTTCTAGCCTTGGAGTTTTAGTTCATTGTGTGTGTTTACTGGAATGCTGACATTAACCTGAATCCCTAGGTAACTAAGCAGCACCCCAAAAGGGGACTATTTGGAGAGCTGATCTCCAGCACTGACTTGACCCCCTCGTAGTGTGAAGAATCAGGGAAGATGGAGAAGAGGGTGGAGAAAGTCTAAGGAGCCATGGTAGTGGATCCTGAGAACCTTATCAAGACCTGGTATTCTACTTATGAAGACGTGGTGCAAGCCCCTGAGGCTGCAGAGACAGTCTAAGGGCTATGTACTTGGCCCAAAGAGATGGATTTCTGGAAGAGTTGCCAGTCTGATCCAACTTCAGAGATGGAACCGGGAGAATGACTGCCTGAGTGTTGTTCCGTTGCCAGCCCCCTGAAGTCACTCTATGAGCCAGAATGTAGAGAGGTGGGGACAAATATCACAAGGCTGGAACCTGTTGCCTCCATCTCAAAGTCAATCATTATCCAGGTTCCTGGAATAGTTTGAACGGCTTGAAATGGGACATTATGCAGCTCCCACAAATGAAATGGAGCTTAAATCAACCCACCTTCATTTTTCCTGATCCAGGACTTGGCAATGGAACTAGCATGGTGTCAGCACCTTTCTGTTCAGCCAGGGGTAATCATGAGATCAGATCACCACCGCAGGGTCAAACAACAGGAGGGGGTCAGCAGATGTAGTCAGCATGAGGAATGCTACAACTGCCAGTCCCCCCTCCTCAACAATGCCCCCCTGTTGCCCCCTGCAGAATGCATTCCCTCTGGCTGGGGATTCTATCTCGGCCACAGATGGGTACAATGTAAGTGGACACCAGCACCTCCTGCTCTACTTTTTTTGGGATCCTCATGGGCCCAATATGTCTCAATGAATTTGACACAGCAGAAGGGTCTGAGCCAGCAGCCAGCTGGAGCCCTGCCCCCCTTTCCCCTGACATTTAGCATTTAGCATGGCAGCTCAATGGCCAGCCCCAGTCCTAACACCAGCCACTTTCCAGCAACCAAGTAGCACTGCCCGCTGCAGCAACTTAACAGGCCCCTGCCCAATAGCCAGTTGCTGTAGTGATTCCACCAGTGAGGCCACTGCCGTCTAGGCTCAGGGAAACCTTTGATGATAAGCCTGCCAAGCTAGCATACTTTCTCATCCATGTCTGGGCTCAGATAGATCAGAATGAAGAACAGAACAAAACAGAGCATGACTTGGTATCTGCTATTACAGATGGGATGAATGAAGGAGATGCTGCAGACTGGGTGGCCCAGCTACACAATGAGGGGACTGCTGAGCTAAATGATGCCAATGGTTTTGTTGAACTGCTCCAGATTTGACAACCCTGACCAAATAAATGAAAATGAGGCCATAATAAAGGTGATGAAGCAAGGTAATCAATCAATAAAATACTTTATATGGGACTTTAGATAAGTCACAGGATAACTAATGCATTGGCCAGACAGAATACTTCTGCACTATTTTAAAGAAGCCATTTATCCAGAGATCATAATAGCCTATGTCAGTGATGGCTAACCTTTTTTTCCTCAGGTGCCAAAAGAGCGTGGGTGCATGCTAGTGCGCATGTACGAGTGCCCACACCCATAATTCAATGCCTGGTTAGGGTGGAAATATTTTCTCCCACCACACGGAAGCCCTCTGGAGGCCAGAAATGGACTGTTTCCCAACTTCTGGTGGGCCCAGTAGACTCGTGTTTCACCCTCCCCAAACTCCAAAGGCTTCCCTTGAGCCGGGGGGAGGGTAAAAATGCCCTCCCCCCCCAAGCTCTCTGGAAGTCAAAAATGCCTCCCAGATCCTCTGTGTGAACCAAAAATCAGCTGGCTGGCACACACATGCATGTTGGAGCTGAGCTAAGGCAATGACTTGCATGCCAGCAGATATGCCTGTGGCACCTGTGCTGTAGATTCGCCATCACTGGCCTATGGCATCAGATAGGTGCAGAGCAGCTACAAGACTGAGATACCATGCCAAAAGCTCTGGATAGAGAAATCCATGTTGCAGACCCTCTACTGAGAAACCACTGAGGAGGACCTTGGCCAGATGTCCTCTGATTAAACCTGCAGAGGCTCCCTCTGCTCAACTTACAGGGGCCATCAAATGCTACCATTGTAGACAAGGGGGTCATCAGGTCTCTGAATGCCTAGCACCTGTGCCACTTCCACAGCAAAGTCCCACCATGACTACCCAGGGCCAAAGGGCTCCACAAAAGCCTCCAGATGCTGGCTGATTCACCCAGCATGCAATGGAGGTCCTCCCTACACCCTGGAGAGAGTGAAGAGATCTTGGCTAAAGACCTTCTGCCCAGGCTGGCCAGCAGTAGCAGTGGTGAAGATGTCTCGATGGTAAGTGAAACCATCCGCCCATTTGAGGTCAAGGTCAAACTGATAGTGCCAGAAATAGGGCTGCAAGGGGAGGTAGCAGCAGTAATAAAGCTGTACCAGCTGTACCCGATACCCGATTAGCTCCTCCATTGTTAAACAGCTAGGCATAAAGACACATATTTTAAACCACCCCATATACTTTGAGTTGGTAGATGGGACTTTAATAGGTGGCAGCCCTGCTACACGAGTAACTGAAATGGATCTCGGGAAAGTGTCGACTGTACTTGACTGGCAACTCCGTTGCATTCAAAAACAACTGCAGAGCTTCCTGGGGTTCACTAACTTCTTTCAGTAATTCATCCCAGCCTTCACAAAAATAGCTCTGCTGCTTATGGAACTGTTAAAGAAAGACTCCTCCCCTGCAAAGCTGCAGCCAACACAACCCCTGGCCTGGATGCTAAACTGTCAAAAAGTGTTTGAAAGCTTGAAATGGCTGTTTGCAGAACAGTCCATTCTTCAGTACCCAGATCCAGACAGTCAGTTCATTGTCCAAGGCGACACCACTGATGTGGCAGTGGCAGCTCTGCTCCTCCAGAAAGACCCCATGGACAGCTGCTGCCTTGTGCATATGTGTCCAAAATGCTCACAAACATCAAGCAGAGGAGGGCAGTAAAGGAGAATGAGGCCTTTGCCATTCATTGGGCTCTTCTAGCACTTTTTGGAAGGAGCCAAGATCCCTCTCAAGGCCTGGCCTAACCATAAGAACCTTGAGACCTTAAAGACCCCATGAAAGCTCTCCCCCAAATAAATCCGCTGGACGCACTACTTCAGTCGGTTTGATTTCAAGCTGAAATATATCCTGGGGGGAAGTACCTGCTTGCCCACGCCCTGTCAAGGAAATCCCAATGTGACAGCCAGCAAGAGAAAGTCATCCACACCACCATCCTGGACACACAGAGTGTGGCACAAGTCACTACCAGGAGCCAGGCCTGATCCCATCAATGGAAAGCTAACTGATGTTTTGAAGGAAGCACTGTCTCCTGCCGAATGTCTGGCCAACAATCAAGATACGTTGATGATCTGGGATAGACTAGACTGGAAAGGTTTAAAGATTTATGTCCCCAACAGCATGAGACTTCTGAGGCTCAAGAGTAGCCATGATTCTCAATTAGCTGCTCACTTCAGATTTCTTCAGATTTCTCTTCATCTGACTAGAAGGCAGTTTTGGTGGCCAAAAGATGAAAGCTGATATAAAAAGTTGTGCCACGTATGCTACAAATTAGATAAGACTGGGGAAGCCCCCCAGTTTGCTTCAACATGTAGCTTAGTACAGCTGGCCATGGGAAGAAACAGTTATGGACTGTATAGTAGTATTTCAAATAGTTCAACTTCAACCTTAAATACATCCCTTAAATATACCACCAGGCATGGGGGAGTTGAGATATTCCTTCCTCCTAGGCCATTACAAGTTATGCATGGTATGTTTGTGTGTATGTTTGGTTTTATAATAAGGGTTTTTAGTTGTTTTATTATTGGATTGTTACATGCTGTTTTTATCATTGTTGTTAGCCGCCCCGAGTCTAAGGAGAGGGGCGGCATACAAATCCAATAAATAAATAAAATAAAATAAATCCCAGGGGAGAGTAACCTACTCGCTGATTCTCTGTCCAGAAAGCCACAATTCATTAATTGCCGAGAGGAGGTCATCCACTCTGTCATCCCCACCTCCCAGCCAGCAGCCCAAGTCACCAACTGAGGCCAAGCCTGGTGACAACCATCGACAGAAGGCAATCAGATGACAGCAGTGCTGAAGATAGCCCTCTCCACAGACCCTTGGTTCAATGACAACAAGGAAGTCATGATCCTTAAAGATGGCCTGGCCTGGAAAGGAACCAAGCTGTATATCCAGGGGTGGGCTGCTGGGGGCTCACAGGGGTTCAGGAGAACCTCTAGCTATGACTTTGTGCAGTTCATAGAACCCCCTAATCCCACTCCTGATTGACCCCTTATTCTCAAAGCAAGTCCATTTCAAGGGGCTACCCTCTGCCAAGAGGTTGTTCCACTTCAGCCCAATCTCAGGTTCATTTAATTGATCATCTTTGTGCCACTCACCTTGGCATCCTTGCAAACTTCTTCATAGACCACATGAAGAGGGGTGGTTTCAAAATCCAACAGATTTGTAGAGACTTGAGCAATGTTTTCCTCATCCAAATACCATCCCATGCCTTGCACCTGTTTCAATCGCCCAGGCTGTAAGTGAGAACATAGAAGACTCTGAAAAGCAAACAACTTCAGCCTTTTGTACTAGATTCCAATTTGTTGAGCTAATATTTTTTTCAAAAAAGCAGTACCCACAAATCTGATGTCTGCCTTGCCTTGTATTGAGACTTTATTGGAGTGCAGAATAGGAAGATCTAGAAGCCTTCCCTTGAGTACCTGGTTCTTACTACGGCCTTGCTCCCGAATATTAAGTGCTATCCGATGTGCCAGTTCCTTTGTGCACAGCAAGTTGATGTTGTATGCAATGAGGAATTTTCGTGCTCCTGTTACTGTGGCTCCCCATCTTGGAACAAAAGTTGCAGGACCAAAATCAGGAGTCCATTCTGCCTTTTTTAGCTTGAGAGAAAGAAGGTAAAGAGTGCTTTTACTTTAATACTATGAACATACTCTTTGTCAAATTTTATAATTTGCTGGGCAATAACATTCTATGGAATTGATTTGACATTGAAGTGATTTCAAAATCGCAAAAGACTATTGTTCTATGGATGACAACAATATATTGTATCAAGTCTTAGGTGTTAGAATTCTAGACTGAATGTGTCCTATGGTTGTTATACTTTGATTCTTCATAAGAAATATACCGAGAAGATTTTAATATATTTTCTACAGACTGCTGAACTTGGCTGGTTGGGGAATTCTGGGAGTTGAAGTCCAAATATCTTCAAGTTTCTAAGGTTGGGAAACACTGGCATAGACAATGAAGAGGAAATCATCAAAGATGAAGACACACCGCTGATATTTACAATCATTTTTTAAAAATCTGGAATCAGTTTATTATGAGATGGGAATGAGAAGCAGGGAAGGGAAGGAGGGAGGGAGGGAGGAGATAGAAATGCAGAGAAGTGGGGGAGGGAAAGAGGAAGGAAGGAGAGGCAATTTGGTTGGAGATGCCCCAGTTCATGGAGATCTGCAGATCAGTCCTGGATCCATTGAGATTTGGTCACAGACAGGACTTCGTTTGCAATCCAAGTTAACATTGGTATTCTTGAATTGTGAGATCTTAGGAGAGTTTTTGCTTCTGCACATGCGCAAAAGCCGAGTTTTCAGCACTGCACATGCCCCACCACTTTGTTTTCAGATTATTATTTTTTTTGCTATTTTTTCCTGGCTTTTGCTTTTACACATACATAGAAGCCGAGTTTTCAGCACTCTGCATGTGTGGGCAGTGAGTGGCTGCAAGGCATGGCTGCACAGGCACGAGGCGTGGGAGAAAATGAACCGGCAGTGAGGTAAGTTAGAACCCAATCCTGCCCCAGCCCCACCTCTACAGGCATAGTTCCCTCTAAGCTGCGCAGTGTGCTATGGCGCAGAGGTTTTTACCTCTCAGCCCAGGAAATTTCAAATTCAGCGCGGAGGACTGACCTCCGCACTTGAATTTGAAATGAGAAGTGTTGCTGCTCTACAAACATAGGGCAGCAACAGTTCCTTAAGGAAAGGCGGGAAACAAAGGGGCCAATTGCAGGCCCGCTTTCTTCTCCGCCCCTTAAATCCCGGATTTTCTCCTCCCCGCCCCCCGGCAGCCAAACGTTGTTTAGCAGCCGGCGAGTAAGGTAAGAAAATCGTCCGGGGGGGGGGGGCTGGGCCTGGCAGTGCAGCTCGCTGCCAGGCCTCTCCTCTAACCATCCGTGGGGTGGGGCACTGAGGTTGGGGGCCACGACTGGTGGCCGCGGAAAGTTAACAGTCCTAGTGGCGCAGCCGGCGCTAGGCCTCTAAGCGTCTGTGGGGGGGGGGGCGACCACGGGCTGCCAAAAGGCAAGTGGCCTAGCCTCTTGCTGCCCATGGAGGGAGGGCACCGATGCTGAAAGGCAAACGGCGCGCCCCGTCGCTGAGGCTTTTGTTGCTCGTGGAGGGGGGGCACTGATGCCAAAAGGCAAACGGCGCGCTCTGTTGCTGAGGCTTTGCTGCTCCTGGAGGGGTGGGCGCCGATGCCGAAAGCCTCAGCAATGTTTGGCTGGCGGGGGGTGGGGAGGAGAAAATCCGCCCCCCCCTCCAGGAGCAGCAAAAGCCTAAGCGGCGGGGCGCGCCGTTTGCCTTTCGGCTCCGTCGCTGAGGCTTTTGCTGCTTGTGGAGGGGGGGTTGGTGGTGCCGATGCCGAATGCTTTCCCTCCGCAGTGGGGGGCGCAGGTAGCACCAGGAGACAAAGAGGGAATGGGAGAAAGGAAAGAGACAGAAAGGGAGGGAGAGAAAGAAAGAGTGAGAGATAGAAAGGATAGAGAGAAAGAGGGAATGAGAGAAAGGAAAGAGAGAGAAAGGGAGGGAGAGAAGGAAAGAGTGAGAGATAGAAAGGATAGAGAGAAAGAGGGAATGAGAGAAAGGAAAGAGACAGACAGAAAGGGAGGGAGAGAAGGAAAGAGTGAGAGATAGAAAGGATAGAGAGAAAGAGGGAATGAGAGAAAGGAAAGATACAGAAAGGGAGGGAGAGAAGGAAAGAGTGAGAGATAGAAAGGATAGAGAGAAAGAGGGAATGAGAGAAAGGAAAGAGACAGAAAGGGAGGGAGAGAAGGAAAGAGTGAGAGATAGAAAGGATAGAGAGAAAGAGGGAATGAGAGAAAGGAAAGAGACAGAAAGGGAGGGAGAGAAGGAAAGAGTGAGAGAGAGAAAGGATAGAAAGAGGGAATGAGAGAAAGAGGAAATGAAGGAGGGGGGGAAAGAAAGTGAGTGATAGAAAGGATAGAAAGAGGGAGGGAGAGAAAGGAAAGAGAGATGAGAGGAAGGAGGAGAGAGAAAGAGAGAGAGGAGGGGTAGCAAATTATGGATGTCAGAACTTGCGCATGCGTAACAGCGTGTGCCCACACTTTTTTATTTATTTATTTATTTAGAGTTTTATGCCGCCCAGTCCCGAAGGGACTGCCACTCAGACACTATACTTTTCCGCCCACACCGGAAAAAAATTAGAGGGAACACTGTCTACAGGCGCCCCAAAACATGAATGATGAGCTGACTAGCCCACCCCAACCATGTCCACCCAGGCCCCCAAGGTCAACCACAACCCTGACGCAGCCCTCAGTGAAATTGAGTTTGACACCCCTGGTATAGCTAATGTTAAAAATACTATTATTATCTTACTTTCTCAGGCAGGGTTTCATATTCCCCTGCTCGGATAGCAGGCAAAGATCTTCTGCTCTCATTCAGAGCTGCTTCACCATATAGGTACACTGCAAATAAAGGCTAAATTCACTGAGAGTTGTAATCTTGAAATCTAAAGAGCCCAGTTTGCAAGAAATTAATGGTAAATCAAAAGAATGAATAGAAGGCCTAGTAGCTGTACAAACCTGTGCTGCATAATTAGCGCTAGCTTTAGGCTTTGATAGTCCAGTTAAGATAGTGAGGGCCTTCCTTTCTCTCAGGATCCCATTCCTTTTTTTAATCATTTTTATATCTGTCATTTGCTTTCCCTGGGCTTCTATCTACAACTGCATATCATAATTTACAGGAAAGAGCAAAGCTTAAAAAAAACAATCAGGGATTCCATCTGCTAGACCTTGCCTGGAGAAGATTTAGAGATTGAAAATTAAAATAATTTTACCTATGGGAAAACAGAACTGCTTCACTGAAACGGAATTGGTGGATTGAAATGGGGAGGGGAGCATGAATTGGAATGTCCTTCTTTGGCTGGTTGCTGAGTGCTTGCCTATTATGGATGTAGAAGTGGAATTTTACTGCCATCTTCTGGCTTCACACTTAGTGACAGCTTCAGAATAAAACTGAGCACTAATTATTGCTCACATAGGAAAAGGAACTAAGTTTTATTAGTCTGTTCAGAACTTCATCACAGCAGAGTAAGAGACTTCCTCAATAGGTCTGCATAGAGTGTATCAAGACCTTTACTCAAATTTGATAGGCATGTTGTCACAGACTAGAAGATCACAGACTAGAACAAAGGCTCCTTTCTGTGAATGGTCAAGCTGAGTTTTAAACTGAAATTGATTGGTTATTGCAGTCTTTCAGACCCAGTTTATTTTTCCAAGGCTGGCTCACCAGGCACATGAAGTTCATCTGCTAAGTATTTCCCAAAGAGATTAGCAGAACAAATACATTCTTCCATGGTAACGTTCCTCACAGGAATGAATGGGCAAACATCGAGCGCTCCCATTCGGGGGTGCTCACCTATATATAAAAGCAAAGCATTAAAATGTATAACAGAATCAAAGGAATATCAGGAATATGTAGTCATAAAACAGATAAAATATAGAGCATGTTTTGTTTTGTTTTCGTTTGTTGGGAAATATTGAGTAAACCACATTAGTGGTCCCTAACCAGGGGGTTTCTGGAACCAGGACCAGTTTCATGGAAGACGATTTTTCCATTGACCAAGGTATTGGTGGTTTTGCACCCAATTTAGATCCCACACATGTGCAGATGAAGCTTCACTTGCTTGCTCACCACTTGCATGATTCAGTTCCTAACAGGCCACAGACCAGGGGTGGGGAACCCCTAAGCTCTACTAAAGGACTAAGTTAACATTGAGGATCATTGAGGTCTGAGAAAAGTAACTGATTAATCTTTGTGTTTTGCTTGCAAAAACATTAGTTCCAGGCAGCATGTAGCTTGTTAAGGGCCATACCCTCTTACTAAAAGAAGCAAAGCATGGATATCTTTCTTCTGAAATTTGACGGAGCCCTTTTGAGGCAAGATTTGGCCAAATTGGAGATGATATAAATTTCTATATTTCTGCATTGGTCTCTTTCACATTCATACATGCCAGGCAGAGGTGGTCAGTCTCATTGTTTATCCACACAAATCCACATTCCTTTTACGCCTGTCAATCCACCTTTTGGTCAATATTTGTAAGTGTGGCACTTTCCAATCTTTCCAAAAATATAAAGACGCATTGTATAAAATCTTATATTTATCTTATTACAAAACCTCCAAATAGCAATCTGTATAATGCTGCATTTTAGTTTTACAATATTTTCATGAGATTCATCAACTATTCAAGATTCCTCTCTGAGCAGTGATTTGAGGTTGGATTCCAAAAGTTTGATCACTGGTCCCTCATATGGCATTATCTAAAAGGCATTACCTATATCCCAAACCTTTCTGCACCTATATATATTTGTCTCCTCTTCTCTGATTACCTTTATGTTTTGCCATGTCAATAAGCTGAAAAGCAATTTTAGCTGCATTCAGTGCACCCACAACAACATCCTCTGGACTTCCAACAAAGGTATAAACAGTCCGATTAGTGGAAGGGCCTGCATCCACATCCAAGAGGAGGCAACCCTTTGTTTGAGAGATGGCCTTGCCAATCTCATCTATCACCTGTAGCAGAGAAGAGACAGAGAACTTGAAAAGGAAGCACATGTTGATATACTTTAGTAAACTCCAATCATATGCCTTAATTGGGAACTAGATTTCCATGCTCTTACAATTATTCTAACTCATTTTACCCTGAAGGACTTAGGAACAAACTTTCCCTTATCACTTCAAACAATTATAGTAGAACCCACTGATTAGGACTCAATTCAGGAGTAAACTAATTAAGTTGAGGAACTCTTACAAAAGATAGCTGTTCCTAATCTACCTAATCTAGTGAATGAACCTGTTTCTTGTGCGCAGCAGTGATCGCCTAGTTTGGTATCTCTCCCCTGGATAGTTTTAAAGAGAAGGCTGATTTCTATTTTTGTGTTCTGTTTAACTGAAAAATATATAAATAAATATTTATGCTACACAAAAATCAAAAGTTTAATCTTACCTCATAGTCTTTTTCATAGTAACTTTGTAGGAAGATGATGCTGGAGGGCAGTTTACCAGCAGTTAGCTTTCACCCACTTGCTAGTTCATGGTATATGCAATTTATTAACACATGCTAATTTAAAATCTTGTTGCACAGCTATCTCTGTGTAGAGATGTAGACAGCCTATTTTAGGTGACTTGTGAAATATTTCAAGTGTATTTGATCGCATAGAGATGATAGGTATGGTTCTGTCAGCTCCACTAGATGAAGCAGATCAGGAAATCAACTCCACAGGAAGACCAGAATGACATTTTATTGTGATTGATTGTAATAATAAAATCTTGCAAGTGTGATTGTGTTGTGTTGCCACCTCCTTCTTAGAGCTCATTGAATTAGGAAGGTGTCTGCTGAGTCACGTTCAAATGTTATCTAATTATTTTGGATCTTAAAAATGTTTCACTGTCTTTTGCCTTTATTCCTGTATAACTCTGTCAAGATCATTTTCTTTCACTTTATAGTTTATTCAAATAGCTCAGGACTATGAACATCTCTTATAAAAATGGATTTCATAATTGTTTAGTTCTTTACACAGCAACACAACAGGTTTCCTTATAAAGAAAATTATGTAGAACTTACCTTTTTATTGTTTCCTTCCGAAAAATTGGGAACACATTCCACTAATTTTGACATTATTCTAGTTGGAAGTTTATCCTTGTTTCAGAGTTATGAGAATCCTGGATGTATTTTTCCTGCTGCTTTTTTTGTTTTAAAGTTAAAGTAAGGTAGGATTTGAGTCTTTATAAGTTGTATCTAACAGGATTTCTCAATCTTCATTGTTTCTCATTAACCAAGGCACACCAGCTACAGAGAATTTTGCTGGCACTTTGGACTGACCTTTATTTTAAAAAAAATTTAGCCCTAGTCCTGTTCATCAATGCTGAGGTTGGGCAGCAGAGAAAAAGCAGAGTATTGCTAAAAATATACATTTATGCTGCTCTGTAAAACAAATTGAATGGAGATAAATAGAATTCGTAATTTTTCTGATTGACAAAAGGAACTTTATCCCCATCAAAGTTACAAATAGAACAGATTCCATGCACTAATTAGCAGGAAAGGTGTGCTAATTTTAGAGGCAATGCACTACAGTATTATTCAATTAGGCCTTGTTTAAATCAGCCTATCTTAGAATATGCATGACAACACATTTTTTTTAGAATCTTCCCGTATTTTTATTGGAAATGTGACTCTTTAGCACCTCACAATTTTCTGACCACAAGGTTTGAAATGTAAATAAGCAGGGATTTTCTCTTTTACATTTATTTATTTATTTAATCAACTTCAAAATTGCCTCTATTACCTTAGCAAATCTAGACAGTGCACATAATATCACATAAATAAAAAACAGTAAGACAAGAGAAAAAATACAAGTCTAAAAAGGAGCAAAAAAGTAACAATAGAAGGGTTACAACCTGCTTTAGAAATATATGCATCAATGAAATGGGGTCACACATCTTGATCTTTACCCTTCTCTCTGCCTATTCTTTGTGAGATTGCTAAATGACAGGATATTTCCTGCTTTCTTTTCACAGGCCTTAGTTTATCAACATGATGATACCAAAATGTCAAACAATGAACTGTGATCACAGTAGAGGAAAAAAGCTCTACCTTTTGTATGATATTACATGAAAAGAAGCAAGGGGCAGAATTTACTTATTGCAGCATACACTTTCTCACTTGCTCCTTTCAAATGCCCGTGTCTTGTTCTGCCTAGAAGGTTATGTACCTTCTCAGAGCTAAGCTTTGCCCAGTCTCTTGACCCCTCACACTTTTGCCAAGGTAAGATTTTGCTCTCTAGAATACACTTAACTTACTTCCTTATTAATTCTCAATGTGGTGATCATAGCACTCTCTCTACAACAACCCTATGAAGTAAACTGGGCTGAGAGAGAATGAGTGGGCAAAAGGAACCCAACGTGTTTCTTTGGCTAAGTATAGTTTTAAAGCTGAGTCTCCCTTGAAAAGATATAATAGCATTCTAATGTCATTTGACTGAAATAATTGATTAAATTCAACAATAATTCATCCTTTCCAAAATTGTGCAGAATTCATGCTTCACTAAATAGATAAATGGCACATAAATAATATGTAAAGGGAGGGAAGAACTCTTTGAAGAAAGAAGAAAAACAAGACAAATTATTCTAATAACTGCCTAGCATTTCTGAAAATAAAATTTGATGAAAGGTCTAGGGTCTAGGGAATCCCTGGCTTTTTCAGGAGTAGTTGCATACAGCTTTCACCATTTCCAATCATTGGCCATCCTGGCTGAAGTGGTGGGAACATCTGGTTTAACAGCATGTGGGGAGCCATATATTCGCCCCTCCATTAGTGGTGTACAGCCTCAAAAGGGGCCTAATCATCAATTACAAGCATAAACAGAATGTTGATAACCATCAACCACTCTGCTAAGTACAGCTTTGCAATAGCATTTGAAATTGCAGTTATGTTCATTGTGAAAAAATGCACAGACTTTTTATTGGAATTAAGCCTATGGTAAAAGTCAATCCTTTCTCTGTCAGTCTAAAACTAATTAAGAAAGTCTATTATACTTTCAAACATTTGAATACATTGACAAACATTTGAATGAACATTTGCCATACTAAGTGACAGGATTCCTGAATCCAATATTTTGGAAGTACTACTGGAAATGTTTTGTACCACCAATGCTGGTAAATGGTGATATACAGTGCTATTATCAACCCAAAGGAAGCTATGGTATATACATTTTATTCCCATTGAAGCAAAATGTCCCAGGTTTTTTATAGACATGACAAAAATATGTGTTTTTTGAGCATTTAAATTTTACAGTAAGTCATGTGAGATTTATAGGTCTCATAGTGGAACAAGCAAAATAAAATTATAGTCTGACAGGCGTTTCCTTTCTCACACAGAAATAATGCAGGATTTAATTGGGAATTTGTGAACTGTTGCAACAAACAACCACTTCCACTTTATTGATATTCCCATCAAAATATACCTGACATAGCAGTTACCAATGAAACATTATCAATACATCACCAGTTTTTCAAAAATATCATGAAATATAAACTTTGCCAAAACCAAATTACATACAACATGAAGCAGTAATTTGGACAGCCACAGCTTAATTTAAAAAATCATACACGTATTACCCCACACCCTCTTTTAGCAGCATTCTTTATTACATATATGCTGTGCTTAGGTGCTCTTTCTATTAAAAATGGAGATGTTGCAGGAGGCATTACCAGGCAAAAAGGGCCTTGTTGTCTTCTTTGGAAAGTTCACACAAACAGTTCAAGAGCAGTAAAGTATCGCCAAGGAATTTAGCTGGGACAATGTCTATCACCATCTTTCTGAGATCATTAGGATTGTCATTCATAGGGTTAGAGCAGAGGTCAGGCCTTTGTTTCAAGATCCCATATGTGTTGATAAGAAATTCACTAAACACTGGGTGGACATCGGTGCGGTAGCCCATTTTCTCCAAGTGGGTAATCAGGTTATGATAACGCTGGGTTATAGCTCGATATTTTTTCTCATCTAGAGAACCATCTAAAGATCTCGTGGAGACCTAAGAATTGTCAGATATAAACCTATGGTTAATATTTTATGGAAGTGTAAATCTGCTTGAATTTTGCATAATACTAATAGAAGCAGGAGAGAAAAATTGACAATTGTACAGTTTTTTTAAAAAAATTGTAAACTACATCTTATAATATTTTTTCTGAAATATTTTAATTTTTAAGTTGGCTATTCCCCTGATACAACTCTGAAGCTTTGCAATTGTGTGGATGTTTATACTATTGGTGTAAGCTTCCCCATGCAAGCATGATCCAAACCTTCAGTTTTGATAGTCCAAGAAAAGTTCTTATAAATGCAGAAAAGATTGTTCTGTCTAAATCCATGCACACACACACACACACACACACACACACACACACACACCAGACAACCCCTGCACACATACATAAACTCAGAATCCTATATTGCAACATCATTGCAACATCATTATAGTCACTTATAGCATGAATATGAATGAATGTTTATTCATAATAATACAATGCACCTTGGGGAAAAGCCAAGACTCAGAAGATTCAGATTTGTAGCTGGACCTAAAAATTTAATGTAGCAGCAACGAATCCTGATTCTTCTGATTTTTTTCAGGTATATTTGTTTTTAAAAATGCATTAAAAAGCCTTTCTAGTTCTCTACTGAAATTTGAAATATGCACTCCTTTTATACACATATTTTATGCTGATCAGTGACCAAAATAAAAATTAAGAACTGAATATCACAGTTTTAATGATTAGTTTAGAAACATAGAAAGCATAGAAATTGAGTTGGAAATGGTGGCTTCAATGGAAATAGAAAAAAGTTTTCATATTGTTCTGTCCAGGCAGGGCAATGATCAGAAATACAGAGCCACGCACACTGTTCGAAATTTGATCATAGACAAAATCTATCTACTAGTTAATTCTCAGGAATTTCATACTGGCAGGGTTTTTCTCTAATGAGTTGGAGATAAGAAAGCCCAGCTGTGAGCCAGAGAGCTATAAATCTTAGTCCTTGAAGTATTTCTGGCAGCTTGGACAAAACTTATGGTTCAGTAAAACTTTGCAAAGCGTGATACAGACATGAAGGAAAAGGATTTGAACTCAGAAAGTCCTCTCAGCTTTGATTCTCCAGCAGCCATGATGAGGAACGTTGTTCACCACACCCACTTTCCTTTTGGCTGTCTGTTATACCAGTGTTTCCCAACCTTGGCCACTTGAAGATATTTGGACTTCAACTCCCAGAATTCCCTAGCCAGCTGGCTGGGGAATTCTGGGAATTGAAGTCCAAATATCTTCAAGTGGCCAAGGTTGGGAAACACTGTCTTATACAGTGGTGCCTCTACCTACAAACGCCTCTACTTACGAACTTTTTTAGGTAAGAACCAGGTGTTCAAGATTTTTTTGCCTCTTCTCAGTAACCATTTTCCACCTACAAACCTGAGCCTCTGAAACTGTAACTGGAAAAAGCATGGAGAAGCCTCCGTGGGTCCTCTCTAGGAATCTCCTGGGATGAAACAGGGCTGGAAAAGGCAGGGAGAAGCCTCCGTGGAGCCTCTCATGAGGCCTCTTTAGGAATCTTCTGGGAGGAAACAGGGCCTCCACCCTCCCAGTGGTTTCCTCAATCGCACACATTATTTGCTTTTACATTGATTCCTATGGGGAAATTGCTTCTTACAAACTTTTCTACTTAAGAACCTGGTCACAGAACGAATTAAATTCGTAAGTAGAAGTACCACTGTCCCATAGATCTACTAATGCCAAGAACCCCCTTTTTCAGATATTTATGTCAGATCACATTCTCCTGACCCTTGCATCTAACAGGGGGTCCTCCTCCTAATTCCCCATTCTTCTCTGACTCGGTCCATTCCTTAACTGGAGGTTTTACAGTCTCTGGCTGACCTCCAGTCCCTAACTCTTCCTCACTCTCACTCTCTGACTTGGGTGAAAAGAACACTGGCCTCAGTGGCCTGCAATGCCAGTACTCATCCGTCTCTTGATCTTCAAAATCTGTGACCAGCTAAGACGTACATGGATCATTCACAATACATATGACACAGGTTATGTTTTTAGATTAGGTTATATTTTATATAATTTAGGTTATATTTTAATAATTCATTTTGAGATTGCTGGCCTGTTTTACTAGACAATTAAAGGATATTTTGCAAGTGAAACACTAGTTATCACAATGCAAACATGCTATTTTAGTTCTAATTAGTAATTGTCTTTTACCTAAATCAACATTCATACAAAGTTTAGAAAGTTATTTGGTTAAGAAGAGAAATAAGGTTTGATTAGTATTAGAATAGAGCTGAAAGGGACCTTAGAGGTCTTCTAATCCTTCCCCCTGCTCAAGCAAGAGAACTATACAATCTCAGACAAGTAACTGTCCAGTCTTTTCTTTAAAACTTTCAGTGATGGAGTGCCCACAATTTCTGAAGGCAAGCTGTTCCACTGGTTAATTGTCTTTACTAATAGGAAGTTTCTCCTTAATTCCAAATTGCTTCTCTCTTTGATCAGTTTCCAACCATTATTTCCTGTCCTGCTCTCTGGTGCTTTGGCGAATAATTTGACCGACCCTCTTCTTTGTGGTAACAGTATTTTATTATGACCAGAGTTCTCTTCTCTGACACCTTAAGAGGCTGCCTTCTTCTACTCAATAATGCTGCCAAGTGGCACAAAAGCTAGACCTCTAAATTTTATCCAGGTCTACAATCTTGACAAAATATCCATTTATCTCTAAGTGTTCGGATAAAACACTTTTACTTTACATTACTTACTTGCTTTATTTTCTCAGGGATATTGGATACCGTGAATCCATAGAGCCGTGTAATTCCAGGGAACACATGTGCAAGGATACGCCTGTCTAACTGGAAAGCAATCTCTCCCACAATGCGCCCATTTTTCTTGTTGTTTTGAGCAATTTCTATATCTAAAGGGAAAAAATAGAGATAGATATGATCTTAGCTAGGAATGGCCAAAACACTTCTATGAAATAGCCTGTCTGTAATGAACTTTTCCCTTATTAGATTAAAATAAATACTCATCATCACATTAATATTGAAAGACAGTGAGAGAGAAAATCACTTGAACCAGAAATCTTGAGCACATCAATAGTCTTGCTGGAGCCCAATGGCATCAAAAATAATTTATATTTGTTTTTATAGCAGAATAAAAATCAGATTTCTATTAAATAATTTAATTTCACTGAAATGTAATAAATACTTCTTATTTATTCATTTATTTGATTTATCCTGTCTATTTTTTATAAACTCAAGTAGGACTAGAACTTATGATCAACAGTTTGTATAACAGCAGCTTAACCACCACACAAATTTGGCTCTCATTAATAATATGTTATTAATGGTAGAAGAAAGCAATTCTGAAATCATATTGAAGAAGTAAGGAGATCACATATATTTTTAGCATTCATTTCAATGTAAGAAAGAATATATATATTGCTTATAATAAATTATGGCTGATATATCAATAAATATATAAATACATTATTACGTTAATATATAAAGAACAGGGGTGGCTTCTAATTTACCTTGCTGCCAGTTCACTTCCTCCCACGCCGCATTGCCGCACCTTGTGGGCATGCACACGCTTTGCATGCGCACACATGCACGGTGCTAAAATATCAAACACCCCCCCCCCAAAAAAATGCCAAAAACAAGATGGCGACCTATGCACAGTGCCAGAAACTCTGCTTTTGAGCATGCACAGAAGAAAAAAATAAATTAAAATAATAAAAAATAATAATTTTTTAAAAGTTTTTTTTTAAGATAGTGGTACACAGGGATGGGCAGCAGGCAGAATGGGGTGGAATGCAATTCCACTGGCAGAAATGAAGATGCATGTGCAGCTCCAACTGATCAGCGGCTGTCACTTCCTGGATTACTGGTTTCAGTTCATCTCTCCTTTTTTTTCTCTGCTGCTGCTGCTGCGTCTGCACTCCTTGCTTTTTTCCTCTTTCCTCCTTCCTGGCCTTGAACAAGCTTCCCTCTCTCCTGCCTGCCTCCCCTCCAGCCTCACGCGGCCACCTCCCACTGAGGTGCAAGCAGAAGGCATGGGTGGAAGGGGCGCTGGCAGCATTTATGCTTCTGGCAGCACCCATTCGCCTAGCTACCCAGCCTGAGGTGGGGGGTGACCCAGGATGGAGAGCGCGGGAAACACAAATCAAATTGTCACCCCAGCGAGCAACACTGGTAAGGTTGTAAGTCGAGAACTTAACAGTTCACTTGAACGATGTTGAGCCATTCTCACCTGATCACATGGCCGGCAAGCCACTCCTACCCAGTCACATAACCATTAAGCCACACCCACAAAAAAAGCCAGACACACAGTGTAGCAGTAAAAATTTTGGCTGCCAATTACTGGTAATACCCACAAACTAGCACCAATAGAAATGGTTCAGTCACATCTTCATGACATCACCTGTGGCTTGCTACTGATTCAGGTGAACCAGTCCGAACCAGGAGGAACCCATGTTTGGGTTGCCACAAAGAAGGGGGAGTCAATTCTCCAAAGCAACTGAAGACAGGACAAGAAACATTGGATGGAAACTAATCTGGGAAAGATACAACCTAGAACTAAGAAGAAATTTCCTAATAGTTAGAACAATTAATCAATGGAAAAACTTGCATTCAGAAGTGTAGATGCTCCAACACTGGAAGTTTTTTAAAAGAGATTGGACAACCATTTGTCTGAAATAGTATACGGCAGTGATGGCAAATCTATGGCACACATACCACAGGTAACACACAAAGCCATATCTGAGGGCACACGAGGTGTTGCACTATGTCAGCTCCAGTGAGCATGCACACACTGGCCAGCTGATTTTCGGCCTTCTTTTTTACTGTTTTTGCTCTCCCCAAGGCTCCTGAAGTCTGGGGAGGGTATTCAAAAGTCTGGCATTAGGGTATCCAAACTTGGCAAGTTTAGGACATGTGGACATTAAATTCCCATTCCTGAGCTACCATGACTGGAAGAGGAATTGTGGGAGTTGAAGTCCACAAGCCTTAAAGCTGTCAAGTTTGAAGTTTGTAAAAAGTGTATGTGGTTGTAAAAAGTATTCTGCTACACTGGTATTTTATTAAATAATATTTTACTACACCATTTGGTTCAGAATACTTTTTGTATGTCTTATACTCCGGTGCGTTTTATACTCCGAAAAATACGGTAATAATCCTGTCAACCAATATATCATAAATTTAACGATATCCAGGGAAATAACAATGGTCAGATCCTGCTTGTTTGGGTATAAAATATAACCTATAGCAGAAGGAACACCACTTCTTTTTCATCATAGCATTCCCCCAGAAGGGAAAACTCCTAATATGACCCAAATAAAAGTCAGAATATCAAGAATTCACAAGGTGTGTTTGCCATCAGTTTACATTTACTTATCTATTTATTTTACTTTTAATTGTAAATGCTAGAATGGGAAATGGAGAGAGAGAGAGAAATTAACTTGCACATCTACCTACAATGGAATATTTTAGGGACCATTCAGAAATGTAAACTGTTGAATCACATATTAAAATTCCTGCATTTATTTATAATGTTGAAGAATGATTCCCAATAAAAGATACAATGAATGTCTGCAAACATACCTTTCCACCCCCCTAAAAGAGGCTGAAATTTTGGGTGTATCTTATACTCCGAATGTAGCTCTTTTTTGATGCTCCCCCCCCCCACCCCAGCACTAATTATCTTCCTGGCTTGCAGGATTTTTTCATTACTAGCCTAAATAAGTTTTTTTCCAGCCCTAAATCTTTGCAGACTTATTTTCATTGCTACTCCCTCCAAAGTTGATTTTTTTTCCAACCCTAACCAGGGGATAAAATAATGTGCTGAAGCTGATCAGACTAAGGACACTAGCCAGAAGAATACCTGGTAGGTAGATTTTTTTCCCCCAATTTTCCTCCCCCAAAACTAAGGGGTGTCTTATACTCTGGTGCATTTTATACTCTGAAAAATACAGGTACAGTAATCGAATTCTTTTTTAAAAAAAAGTTCCAGGATTTAAAAAAAAAAATACAAAAAGCAAATTCAGTTACTAAATTGAATTAGAAAATCTCTAATCATCAGAATGAAACGAGGACAGTTTTTTAAATTGCTTAATCATAACTTTAAACTGATGGTCACTGCATATCAATACAATAACTATAATATAACATAACAAATTCAGGCACATTCATGTCACCATCTACAGTGAGTAAAGGAGATGACAAAAATATGCAACGATTGTTACATAAACAAAGCAAACTATAATCTTGAGTGCTGGGGAGGAAAAGAGAAGTAATTTTTTAAAAAATCACTAGTCCATGTATGATATACTATACTCTAAATAAATAATGCCAAATACGGGATAGTCTGAGAGACTGTGTGTTAGAGTGGCTCTGCATGATAAGATCATTTTTCTATTGAATTAAGGACAATATGAATTAAAGTGCTCAGAAAAGCTGCATGATTCCCTATTTATTTCTGGAAGCAGCATTTTATGTATACCTAAATTGCATATAATACATTTTAAAAAGCAAGAAAATAATTATACATCTGACATGGATGGTTGGTGAATGGATCCGTGAGTTTTTACTGGTGCCTCATTGTAGTTTATCATTTTAAATTCAGTTACTAAATTGAATTAGAAAGTCTCTAATCATCAGAATGAAAACAGGACAGTTATCAAACTGATAACTGCTTATAAAACTGTTTATCATACTGTTTTTCAAATAGATTATCATTTTAAATTCAGTTACTAAATTGAATTTCTCTAATCATCAGAATGATTGTTTTTTCTGTATAGTCTCTTATTTTGTTTCCCACAGAGAGTTCATTCAGTAGTTTTACTGTATATATTTAATTAATTAATTAATTAATTAAAATGTCTAATGAGCAATAAAATATTAACATTTAAATTCTCAAATTTCTTATTCTCTTATACCACACAGAGATGTGAAAACTCTAAAAGGATTTTGGCAGGGGAGTGAGGGTTTCGCTTGACAACATCTGCAACATGAAACAACCACAAAGTTTCCGTATTACCATTCAGGTAGAACGTATGGAACTTCCTTAACTTGTCTGTAGCAGGTGAATCGGAGAACCAGACTCTCTTCTTCCGAGGCATCTCTTGAGATTCAAGCTGGTTTTTGTCTGTACTGGTTTCCATAGCATTACCTCCTAAGCAATAGGGCTGTCTCTCAGGACACCTTCCTTTTGGGGTGTTTGCATCATTAGAAAATGTGGTCTGTGCTTGGGCATCCTCTTTGTATGTCCTTGAAGAAGGTGACTCTTCTGGCCACAATGTTGAGGAATTAAGCTTTTCTTTCGGATTCAGAAGTCCTCCTGTTTTGTAATGAGCTGCAGCTAAGCAGATTTAGCAACAGGTTACGTCAAGAGTAATAAAACAGCAAATGGTTTTTACAAATTCGTTTTACTGGGCACGTCAACCCCAAATAAATATTTCCCTCTCACTGTTCTCCATATCTTCTGTGAATAGTTAGGCCAGTGATGGCGAACCTATGGCACGGGTGCCACAGGTGGCACGCGGAGCCATTCTGCTGGCACACAAGCTGTTGCCCTAGCTCAGCTCCAACGTGCATGTGTGTGTCAGCCAGCTTATTTTTGGCTCTCACAGAGGTTCTGGAAAGATGTTTTTGGTTTCAATAGAGCCTCCCATGGCACCAGAGAAGCTTTTGGAGCCTGGGGAGGGTGAAACATGAGCCTACTGTGTAAATGTTGGGAAACAGACCTTTTCCAGCCTCCAGAGGGCCTCTGTGGGGTGGGGGGAAGCAGGTTTTGCTCTTCCCAGGCATTATGGGTGTGGGCAGTCGTACATGTGCGATAGAGCACGCACATGTTCTTTTGGCACCCAAGGAAAAGGTGGTTCACCATCACATAAAATAGGCCATAAATAACCGGGGCTTCATAAAGGCTGTGTCCTGTTGTCCTCTTTGAATTACAATGGAGAGGGGAGGGGAGGGAGGGAGAGAGAGAGAGAAAGAGGTGGCTCGTGTTGAAATTGTTATTAGTACAGTGTGCCGTTCATAGAGCATAAATCTCACATTTATCTATTAGAGAATGCCCAATGTAATGGAAGTGATATCTTGGAGAAAAACCTAATGAAGAAAATCTATCTATGTGTTTGATAGGGGTTGAAAATGACTTGATGGCATGTGCTGTGATTTCTTTTTGATCTGATAGGTTTTCTTTATAAGATATCTCAAATGAAATAGATCTTTTCATTTTCATTAGGGCTCTTTAAAAAAAATTGGACTGTTGACTGCTTAAACCTTGTGAAGTTATGACAAAAGATTTGAGTGGTGAGGCATTACAGTTTCTTGTGCAATCTGAACATGGTTTTTTTTTAAGTTCAGAGTATGAATGAATGGATAAATTTGACAATAAAGGGTCAAATAGTGAAATTCCTAAAACATCAGGACATTGCTTTTAACATATTTGTTTACTAAAATTGATAGCTTATTATTAAGCAATTAAAAGTCCAATATTACTTAAAAATGATGAAGACCTTCAAAAAGTTATTTCCAAATAGAAGGAAAGAATATTGTAGATGTAGCTTTATATAAGCTGTTTAAACAAGTTTATTTATAGAGGAAAGCTCATAATTAAATGTATACTAAATGTGACTGACAGAATGTTGATGTTTTAAAGATACCTTGACAGAGCAATTTGATGTGTTTATCTGATGTGAACACCAGTTCTACTTCTAGGACTGTGATGGTGAACCTATGGTACATGTGCCACAAGTGGCACGTGGAGCCATATTGGTTGGCACATGAGCTCGGGTCAGGTACCAGCCAATTGATTTTTGGGCCTTCTGGACCCACTGGAAGTTGGGAAACAGACTGTTTCCAACTTCTGGAAGGGGTGCGGAAGGTCCATTTTTCACTCTCCTCAGGCTCCATAGCCTTTCTAGGAGCCTAGGGAGGGCAAAAACGGCCTTCCCCATCCCCCCCAGAGGCCCCTCAGAGACCAGAAACGTTCTGTTTGCCGGCTTCCAGTTGGACCGGAAGTCCCTTTTTTTTTTTGCTCTCCCCAGGCTTCCAGAAGCCTTTCTAGGAGCCTGGGAAGGGCGAAAATGGCCTTCTCCATCCCCCCGGAGACCCTGTTTGGAAGTTGGGAAATGGGCAGTTTCCAGCTTCCAGAGGACTTCCGGGGGGCTGGGAAAGGTCGTTTTTGCCCTCTCCAGGTTTCTAGAAAAGTTTTGAAGCCTGGGGGGAGCGAAAAACAGATGTGCCAACTCGTGCCAGGAATAAAGGGAGGGAGGTCCCACACACATGCACGGGGATGCATGGAATTATGTGTGTAGGCATGCATGCATGCTCCCCCACCCATGCTCCCCACCCTTTTGTCACATGAACCAAAAAAGGTTCACCATCGCTGTTCTAGGAGTTTTAGATAAAGAATTGAAAATCACAGCCAGTATGTTAAATCTCGAGCAACCATAATTGGAATGTGTTAATATTTCAGGTTATCTCATCTCTAAATTGTATCATGAAGATCTAAAAAATAGCAACTAAAATAAGGAGTTGGGTAGCTGATGCTTAGATTTGTCCACAGATAGAACTTAGTCACTCATGATAATTACTTTGACACTATACATTTGTTCTCATGGACTGAAAGTGGAAAACATTCAGATGCTTCTAGAACAAACTCTATCCCATTAACTCTGCAAACATGTACCTAAAATATACACATACAATTTGATTGACATCAAATATAATTTCTCACCAACGCTAAATGGAAATGTTTGAACCTTATCACCACTAGGGAAAGGAGCATCTGCAGCCCAAGATTTCCTTAACATTGACATGTCTGTGGGTTCTTCACGCTGTTTTCCAGGCATGGTAGAATACGGTATATTTGAGATGTATGCCGATTTCCTATCTTCGTTTCTTGATTGAATAATAACAGGATCAACGTGGAACAATTTAATTGGTGACTGGGTGCTAGGATAGGACATGTTGGCCTCTTTGGAAAGAATGTGGGGAGAATAATTATAATCTTTTCTGACAGATTGAGCTGAAAAGAAAAACAAACAATAGAAATAGTTACACTTATGTCATGTATATCATGAACATATCTAGAAATTGACATGATTTAGCAAAACATTTTTGACATCATCAGAGCGTATGCTATTTCTAGAAAACATTATCAATGAACATATCTAGTATGGTGTCTATTGATAAACCTGTCCTTGGAAAATTAATTGAGATAACAGGTCTATCTGTACTGATTGAAATGCTTCAAAATATCTTCCCAAAATATATGCAGAAATAATCTTCACAGTCCAAACATGCTTTCTTGAACATCAATAAGCTGTATTGAATTCTTTTTGATATTGAATGTGACTTTTGTATCCCAACTGAACAGCAGATTAAAGCAAGGACATTACTACAAGCAATTATTATCATCATTTTATCTGGGAACTTTTAATATTTTTGTATAGAGTGGGGAGAGAAGCGTGTGTGTGTGTGTGTGTGTGAGAGAGAGAGAGAGAGAGAGAGAGAGAGAGAGAGAGAGAGATGGATGAATAAATAAAAGTTGCCCTAAGCCCTCTGAGCAAACCAACAGAAAGAGCAAATAGGAGTTTGGCAAGAGCATCAAGTGGGAGATTTGAGGAGATAATTGGTCTACTGAAATGCATCAGGAAAGTCCTGATCAAGGGGCGTGCATAAGTGCACTAGTGTGCCTTCCATCCCCTGTCCAATTGTCTCTCCTTTATCTCCGTTATCTTTTCTTCCTTTCATATATCTTCTCCTCTATTTTTATCTTTTCTTCTATCCTTTTCTTTATATATATTACTACTTGTCTATTCTCTTCAATGTGTATTGTATATTGGACAAAATAAATAAATAAAAATAAAATAAATAAATAGAAGTGTTGAAGCTCTCCAGAACAGACAGAAATGTGGAAAAAAAAATTCAAAAATCAGGAAAAGCTTAGGTCTAGCAACATGCATGTTGAGCACATGGATAAAAGCTACAATTAATGAAAGCTAGCCAGTTTGATAAAGCAAATTATGGTAATAATTATTACCAGCAGAATAATGCCATTGATCCAGTGTGCTTGGTCCACAGCAAAGCTTGTGGCAAGGGTACCTTATGATATTCCTTAATAAAATAAAATAGCAACAAATGGGTTGGATCAGAGTTCTGCAAGACCTTGATGGACTTCTGTCAGAACTAAGGACGAAATACCAAGTCTGCAGATGATACAAAATTGGGAAGGATGGATAGTATTTGGAAGAAAGTGAGAACATTCAAATAGAACTAAATTGTCTTGAACAGTGTGTTGGAATCAGTAATACAGGTAGTTCTTGACTTACAACCACAATCGAGCCCAAAATTGATGTGGATAAGTGAGACATTTATTTGGTGAATTTTGTCCTATTTTATGACCTTTCTTCCAACAGTTGGTAAGTGCATCACTGGTGTAGTTAGTAACATGGTTGTTAAGTGAAGCACTTTCCCATTGACCTTGCTTGTCAAAAGGTCACAGAAGACTGCAACTATCATAAATATTAACCATCAAGCATCTAAATTTTAATCATGTGACCATGGGTATGCTGCAGTGGTCGTAAGTGAGAAAAACAGTTATAGGCCACTTTTTTCAGTGCCGTTGTAACTTTGAACAGTCACTAAATAAGCTGTCCTAAATTGGAGACTGCCTTATAAGTTTAACAGAAAGAAATGCAAAACTGGGGAAATAAAGGAAAGGTACCAGTATAGGATTAGGTGAACTAGTTTGACAGTAGTATGTGTAAAAGGGGATCCAGGTGTTCTTATTGATCAGTTCGATTTCTGGACTACACAAGACCTCACTGCAGCAACAGGCTGTCCCACAAAGTTGTGAGTTCTCCCTCACTGGAAACCTTCAAAGAGAGACTGGATGGCCAACTGTCAGATATGATGTACAGTAATATATCCTATAATGGAAAGTGGATTGGATAAGATTACTGCAAGGTACATTTCAACTTTATGAGTATGAAAGAAAATGATATTGTTCACAGGAAATGCTTCATGTAGCATGTATGTATGTATGTAGAAGCTGTTTTAAACACTTTTTCAGTTTTATCAAAACATTTTATGTGAAAGTATCAGTTGGCCTAAGGACAACTTGGTGGTATCATGGACCATAGGAATGAAAGGATGCTGGATGAATGTTGATTGAATGCCAAAGTGACAGACCAATATTAAACAAGTTTAACCCCATTTTGATGGGGTCTTACCTGCAAAAAATGAAGGAAGAGTAAATGGTTTAAAAGGAAGAGAATACCAAAAAAGTTGTGGTTGGATGTACAGTAATTGATAGTCCTCAAAAAGAAAGAGATGAAAAGCCCAAAGAAAGGTAATATATGACCCAATTACAGGAAATATGTCTTAGAAAAGTATAAAAAGATGTGGGAAGTATAAGTGCAATTTCTTCCTTGCCTTATTTTGTGTCCTTAATTTCTTTGGCTTACAATGTTTTATTTCATTGTTATGCTTTCCATAATGGTGTTTACCCTGAAAATGAATACTATGATAATGCTGAAATTAAAATTGTGAAAATCCTGAAGGTGTGCATGTGCATATGCACATTCATAAATGAGCAAATCAGGATAATTTGTCTTGCTGCTATTTAAATCATGTTTAGCCTTTCCTCGTTGGCCCAATATACTTCCCATTATACAGATTTGACCAAAGTGTCGTGCTCCAATAGGTGAATTCACAAACATCCTATTGAATTGTATATACAGTATTAATTTGGATACAAATGAAACATATTTACAACATTTATATAGCAATTGCTTTTAACAAGCTCACTTGGCATGTTACTTACCTGTTTTTACTGATGAACCAGTTTCAGGATATGAAGGAGAAATCTGAGATACTATTAACTGGGGCTGAATGTTGTTCTCAGATTGCTGACTCAACAATGTGCGTAATTCATAATTTTCTCTGAGCAGCTTAATTTGATTTTTGAGATGTGCATTTTCTTCCTGAATTCTTTTTATCCACTCTCTTTCCTCTGTCATCCTCCTCTTCCTCACTGGTGAGGAAGGATTAATTTATTAGGGACAGCCTTGACTAGACAGGTCACCTCAGTGTTTCAAGAGATTCAGAGGAAATTATGAAGCTTAGAATGTTTCTACACAATTATGATGTCATCTGTTCTTAAGAGAACACTTGGATACTCTTCTGCAGCATTTTCTTCCAGACTGGCCTTTCTGCTGTGAAATAAGGTAAGGTTTGTATATACAATGGAACAGAATGTCTAAGAGTCCTGGTCACAGGGCACTGTTTATTTTTATTTTATTTATTTATTTTGTCCAATACACAATAATACACAATGAAGGTTATAGAGGATATAGTAGAGAAGAAATACGAGATATAGGAGAGACTATAGGACAGGGGACGGAAGGCACTCTAGTGCGCTTATGTACGCCCCTTACTGACCTCTTAGGAATCTGGAGAGGTCAACCATGGATAGTCTAAGGGTAAAATGTTGGGAGTTAGGGGATGATACTACAGAATCCGGTAATGAGTTCCACGCTTCGACAACCCAATTTCTAAAGTCATATTTTTTACAGTCAGGTTTGGAGCGGTTTATATTAAGCTTGAATCCGTTGTGTTTCAAAATACCACTGACTAAATCTGAAAATGGCTTTTTGAAAAATCTAAAACACTTTTTACTACAGACTTTCTTCACAGACAACTTTTTAGCAGTGATTTTGTTTTTCTTGTTTTGTTTTTTTTGTTTTGGTTGGTGGTTCAGAGGTATAGGGCATATGATAATGAAAACTTGGTACTATCATAATTAGACCCTTATTTTATTTTTATTATTTCTCAATTTATTGAATGATGCTTCTCATTAATAGGAATAATAAGCCTGATTGATGAATCTATTTCCATTCATTTCTGATCCCAAATCAGTATATCATCTGCTATTCAATTTCAATGACATGTGTTTCAGTGACTCCAGGAGCTACAGGAGGCCTACACAGAATGAATTATCCATCTTTGGATGCCTAATTCCAGGCAGACTATTCCTGTGGAATAAGGTTATAAGAGGTACAAGCAGGGATGGGCTACTGCCCGGACGTGGAGGAACGCAATGGAGTAGCAAAAATGGAGCTCCACCACAAAGCACCCAATTTGCACTGAAAGATGTTGAAAGAAAATGCAGGGCATCCTGCATAAGCCACACACACACTGTGATAGTAAACATTTTGGTAGCCCTCACTGGGTACAAGATCGCATCAGCCATCAGAAAGAAGTGTCCTATCAAGATGTCTTGAACCACTAGAGAGCCATTATGGAAACTGGAAACATTAGACCCGTGATGGTGAACCTATGGCACCCATGCCACAAGTGGCACATGGAGCCATATCAGATGGCATTCGAGCTCAAGTCTGGTGCGCATGCACATGCCAGTCAGCTGATTTTTGGGCCTTCCGGGCTCCCTGGGAGTTGGGAAACAGGCTGTTTCCAGCCTCTGGAGGGGGTGGTCGAGAGCCTTTCTAGGAGCCTGGGTAGGGTAAAAATGGCCTTCCCCACCCCCTGGAGTTTATTTATCATTAGAGTTGGAAGGGACCTTGCAGGTCATCTAATTCAATCCCCTGCCCAACACCACCCCAGACAAATGGCAGTCCAATCGCCTCTTGACAGTGTCAAGTGTTGGAGCGTTTACAACCTCTGTTCGCAAACAGTTCCACTGGTTGATTGCTCTCAAAGTCAGAAAGTTCCTCCTTATTTCCAGGTTCCTCTGGAGACTAAAAATGTTCCACTTGCTAACTTTTGGTTGGACCGGAAGTTCTGTTTTTTTGTTCTCTCCAGGCTTCAGAGCCTTTCTAGGAGCCTGAGGAGGGTGGAAATGGCCTTCCTCCCCAGAGGCCTCTGGAGGCCAGAAATGGCCCATTTCGCAACTTGAAATGAACCATTTCTGGCCTCTGGGTGGCCTCCAGGGGGATGGGGAAGGCTGTTTTCACCATCCGCAGACTCCTAGAAAGGCTCTGAAACCTGGGGAGAGCAAAAAATGGGTGTGCAATCACATGCCAGGAGTAGGGGGGGTCACAGATGCATGCATGGAGGGACCGCATGGACTTATGGATGTGGGCATATGTGCATGTGACCCTCCATGCTCCCCCCCTTTTGGCACGCGAACCAAAAAAGGTTCACCATCACTGGTTTAGACAATATCTAAATGAGAGGTTGGAGTGGTATTGACAATACTTAATTGATAGTAATATATGTAATATATGTGGAAAATAATGTACAGCCATGATGGCAAACCTATGGCATGTGTGCCACAGGTGGCATTCGGAGCCATATTGGAGGGCATGCGAGGCATTGCCCTATGTCAGCTCCAGCATGCATGCATACACACACAAGCCGGCTGATTTTTGGCCTTGGGGAAGGCTAATTCGCCCTCCGGAGTGCAGAAAACTGCCCAATGGGCAAACTGGAAGTTTGGAAAAATGGACTTCCGGTTTGCCTGTTGTGCTGTTTTTTGTACCCTGGGGCTTCAGGAAGCTTCCCTGAAGGCCCCAGAAAAACAGCACAATGGGCAAACCGGAAGTCTGTTTTTCCAAATTTCCAGTTTGGCCGTTTTTTTAAAAAATGCCCCAGGCTTCAGTGAGGCCTGTACGCATGCACATGGACAGGAGGGATTGTGTGCATGTGCAGGGGCAATGTGGAGTGTATACGTGCATGTGTGGGGAGGAGGAAAGGGTATGGGCACATACGCATATGCTAATACACACACACGACACACACACACACCCTTTTGGCACGCAAACCCAAAAAGGTTCACCTTCACTGATGTAGATTCTTAGTAGACCTTAAGCATTTTACATGTATCAGTAATATGATGTAGTGTTTAAAAAGTAGACAATTGACAATATAATGGGCTGTCTGCTAATACAAAGCAAGGTTGTCTACATGGAGCATGATTTTCTAATACAAATCATAAATACAAAATGTATTCACTTACAGCTAGGCCAGATTCTACAGTATATATAAGAACTCGAAGTCTGCTTATTCAAATATTGGAAATGAGAAAATAATAATCTGAATAATATAGTCTGGGAACAAACACAAGAGTACATCTTACTTGGTTTTCCTGCACATTGCAGAGGGTTAGACTAAATCAGGGGTGTCAAACTCAAGGCCCAGGGCCCAGATCTGGCCTGCAAGGTGCTTAGATCTAGTGTGCGGACCAACCCGGAAACAGCAAAGGTCTGGCCCACTGTGCCCCTGCCAGTGAAAATAGAGCTCACGAGGACTGCGTGCGGAGGGTTGCAGGAGGCTGTTGCAGCTGAAAATGGAGCTTGTGAGGGCTCCGGGCTGCCCTCCCAAGTTCCATTTTCATTGGCAGAGGATTGCAGGACTCCGTTACAGCCAAAATAGATCTTGGGAGCCAATTTTCACTACCCAAAAATGGAACTCGCAAGGGCTGTGGGCTGCCCTTTCAAGTTCCATTTTTATTGGCAGAGGACTGCAGGACGCTGTTACAGCCAAAACAGAGCCTGGGAGCCAATTTTCACTAGCAGAATGCTTGGGCTGCCACAGGTGCCCCCAACAGAAGTGATGTCAAGCTGACCACACCTCCCTCAGCTCAAACACAACACTAATGAGTTCAGTGAAATCAAGTTTGACACCTCTGGACTAGATTATGTTTGCAAGATAGTCAAACTCCAAAAATATCTGTTTATATAAGACTGTAGAATAGAATGCTATTTCAGAATACAAAGAAGCAATTTTATTATTATTTATTCAAGTTGTGTAAATTATCTGCTTTTGAGCAACTATGCAAAAAATTATACAGCTGTGCTTAATCATAATGCTGTTACTTTTCTATTTTCAAGCAGGTTCCCCCTCCCCAATTCTGTAATATTTGGAACTTGAATTGCCCAGTGCAGTGATGGTGAAACTAGGTGGCACGCGGAGCCATATATGCTGGCACACGAGCTGTTGCCCTAACCTAACAGGGAAGGCGAAACACGAGCCAACTGGGCCCACCAGAAGTTGGGAAACAGTCTGTTCCCAGCCTCCAGAGGGCTCTGGGGTGGGGAAAGCTATTTTCGTCCTCCCCAGTCATGGAATTATGGGTTGGGCAGTCATGCACGCTCTTTCAGCACCTGAGGAAAAAAAGCTTCGCTATCAATGGCCTAGTGTAAGTTAAAAGATTACTTTTCTGTCTGTGACTTCAGATTCTATTGTGTGGTATGTATGTATGTATGTATGTATGTATGTATGTATGTCTATATGCATGTCTATATGTATGTATGTATGAGTTGTGTCCCCAGCAACAGCAAGGAGCACAGCTGTAGGCTTTCTAAAACAGCAGGAAAGCTTACCTCACTGATTGGCTGCTGAGTAATGATAGTGTGTTATAATAGGAGATGTAGGAGGGTTTACACTCACTTCTTGTTTTAGCCTCTATGCATTAGGTTGTTTTTATGTGTTTTTATTTCTGCAATAAAGTGAGAACTTTTCTACCTCAGAGCTTGTCCAGTATATAATACTGGCGATGAAGGTGATTGTTGACCTGTGCGTGTGTCCAATTGATCCTCCTGCTGCTCTTCGTTATTCTTTGTTAATCTTGTCCCTCCCTTCAGCTCCTTCCAAGCGCTGTTGGCTTTAGAGGACGTTTTGCTCAATTGAGCCATATCCTAGTAAGTTTCCAGCTAGCTGTTTAAGTTGCTGTCTGCCTTCCTGTAAGTAGCTAGCTTTCTTTGCTTGTTCCTAATTGGACTTGGACTTAATTCTGTTTTACTCTGCCACCTGCTAGCCAACACCGTGTCTCGTACCAATGCTGGCCCTTTTATTTTTGAACCATTCGCTTCAGGGGAGGAGACCTGGGATGCTTATCCCCAGCGTTTTGAGGTTTACCTTCGGGTAAATGATTTGATTGGGTTGCCTCCAGACAGAAAGAGTGCTTGTTGTTTGAATGCCTGTGGCCACGCCATGTTTTCAACAGCTTGTGCGCTTGTGGCCCCTGCAGTAGCCTACGAAATTCCAGAATTGCAGGCTAAACTTCATGCCTATTATGTGCCAGCACCTTCCATAATTGCTCGTAGATTTGCGTTTCGCCAGTGGCTGCAGGGCGAAGGGCAAAGTATTAATATGTACATGGCCTCACTTAGGGAGGCAACTCAGCAATGTGAGTTTACAGATTTGGACAATTCCCTGCTTGAGCAGTTTGTGTGTGGTGTGAGGGACCTTTGTCTCCAATGGCATTTGTTGGCATGCCAGAACCTGACATTGGCCGTCACTATGGATGAGGTCTTGGCATCTGAGATGTCATCCCAGTCAGTTGCTGAAATAAATCGTTTCCTTCCGGGGTCTGCCGGCCAACGCACCATTTCTGTACATCAGGAGGATGCAGAACAAGATGTTCCAGAGCCTCTTGATGCTAGCATTGCTCGGCTACAGGTGTCTTTGTGCCCAGTTTCCTCCGTTATCTGCACCTCAGCACCATCGAAATAGATCTGCCAGGCAACGCCAAACCCAGTTCAAACCCTGTCTCAGTTGTAGACAGTTTCATCCTCACAGCTCCTGTCACTTTCAGAACGCCACCTGTCATCGTTGTGGGAAGTTGGGCCATCTCTCCCATGTGTGTCATTCTGCTTCTGCATTGAGGGCTGTTTCAACGCCTTCCTCCTGGTCAACCTGGATTTCGCAAAGATTGTTATCAAATTCAATCTCAGGGGGAGCTTTTGGATGAAGAGGAATAGGAGCTGTTGCTAATGGTGGGCACAAGAAAATAAGTATCTGTGTGTATATTGAGGGGGCGCCATTGGAAACAGAGGTTGACACTGGCTCGTCTAAGAACCTTGAGTCTTGGTCAACATTATCGCGCCTATTGCCCTCTTTTCAAAAATCTACTCAGACCCTCTAACTTTTACGTGACTATCAGGGCAATTCAATATCTATACTAGGACAATTTGAACTTTTTGTGACTAGGGGATTATTTGCTGGGTTATTGCCCTTGGTGGTAGTTGCTAAGCCCCTCTCCTTGTTACTAGGCCTTGATTGGTTTGGGGTGCTAGGCCTAAGTGTACAGTAGTCCCTCGCTATACCGCGCTTCACCTACTGCGGCTTCACTTCATCGCGGGTTTCTGAGGAAGTCGATCGGCAGATTTAAACAGCCCGCCAAACTCGATCGGCAGGTTTTTTTTTTAAAAAAAAATCTAAAATTGTAAATACTGTATTTAAATACTGTATCTAAAATAAATACTGTGTGGGAAGGGTTTATAAACACTTAAAACAATGAAAACTTACCAAACAATTACAATATAAATACTTAAATAAGTACTATCAGTCGATAAATTCCCCATCGCGGATTTCACCTATCGCGGCCAGGTCTGGAACATAACACCAGCGATAGGTGAGGGACTACTGTAATGAGTACTAATACTATCACTAGCGACTTTGAATGTATATTCACAGAATTTTTAGATGTGTTTTCAGAAGGGTTGGGTGTTCTATTTCATTTAATCTGGATCCGGGGGTTGCCCCGATTCGTCTTAAACCTAGAAGGGTTCCTTTTGCCTTAAAGCCCTTGGTTGAGAAAAAGTTGGATAAGCTCATTTCGCAAGGTATACTAGAAGCAACTGACCATTCTTGCTGGGAGACCCTCATGGTGATACCGATAAGACCTGACTGTTCTATTAGAATCTGTGGGGATTTTAAATGTACGGTGAACAGGGCCTTGCAATCACACACCTATCCGATGCCCGTTGTGCAACAACTACTTCATTCTCTAGGTCGGGGACAGGTCTTCGCCAAGCTGGATATGGCGCAGGCTTATCAGCAGTTGCTGGTGGATGATGCTATTTCTGAAGCTATTACACAGTTTGGCATAAGCGTGGCCCCAGGCCTATTTCAGAACATCACGGAACGATTGCTCACAGGCTTGCCTGGAGTCGTCCCATATTTTGACAACATTTTAAATTCAGCCTCTTCTAATTCATAATTATTATCACATCTCAAAGTTGTTCTATTGAGATTCCACCAGGCAGGTCTAAAATTGAAAAGAAGCAAATGCCGGATAGGGATACCCAGGGCAATGTTCGCTCTAATTTTTTTTCGGTGTGGGCGGAAAAGTATAGTGTCTGAGCGACAGACCCTTTGGGACTGGGCAGCATAGAAGTATAAATAAATAAATAAGAAAAAAATCCCTTTTTTTATTAAAAGAAATTAATAATAAAACAAAACCAAAATCTATTACTATTATTACTATCTTCTCTTTTTCCATCCCTGTCTCCTCCCCCCTTGGTGTGTGTGTGTGTGTGTGAACTCTTGAATAACAGGTGAGCTATTGGAAATGGTTCAAGAGTTCACACACACACACACACACACACACACACACAAATGGCTGGGGGGGGTGTTTCTCTTATTATTTGGGTGCTTTTTACCATATGCTTTAAATCAAGAGTCATTTCTCTCTCTCCCCCCCCCCTCTTGCTTTCTCTCTTTTTCTCATTTTCTCTCTCCCTCTCTCTCGTTTTCTCTCTTTCTATTGCTTTCTTTCTTTCTTTCTTTCTCTTTCTTTCTTTCTTTCTTTCTTTCTTTCTTTCTCTTTCTTTCTATCTTTCTTGCTTTCTTTCTCTTCTCTCTCTTGCTATCTCTCCCCCCCTTTCTCTCTCTCTCTCTCTCACTTACTTCGAGGGGGCTACGAGAGCGCTTTCTCCGAGCACTTCGGGAATGCCTGCCCTGCCTCTACTGCAGCCCCCTTGCTGGAAGTCTGGGACGAAAGCGCTCCCAGCAAAGGGGCTGCGAGAGGGGCGGGGCAGGCATTCCCGAAACGGACAGAGAAAGCCCTCTCTCGCAGCGAAAGCGCTCCCAGCCAGGGGGCTGCAAGAGAGGGCTTTCTCCGTCCGTTTCAGGAAAGTCCGCCCCAACCCTCTCGCAGCCCCCTGGCTGGGAGCGCTTTCGTCCCGAGAAGCCGAAGCCGCAGCCGCCACGCAAGAAGTTGCGCCCCAAGGCAGGAGGTGGCGAAGGAGGAGAGGGGGGGGATCGGACGGGTGGGGCAGGGCCGAGAGGCCAGGAGCGCGAGGGGGCGGGAGCACCGTTCTCCGTAAGCTGCGCATCTTCTTGGCTAGCGCGGCCATGTAATTTCTTGGCCAAGGAAGCGAGCATCCTCCCAGGCAGTATGGCCATGCTGATTCTCAGCCGGGGGGGGGGCACGAGCGTTCTCCCAGCCAGTGAGCAGGAAGTTCCGGTAAGCGCAGGAAGCGCTGGGAACAGTGAGAAGCTCCGGGAAGAGGGAGTATTTTGGAGCGCACACGCACGCCGCTTACGGGGAACGGCGACCCAGGGTAAAGTTATTGGGTTATGTGGTGGATTCTTCGGGCATCCACCCCTCTCCTTCAAAGGTGTCTGCTATTAAGAGTGCGCCAATGCCTAAAACAAGGGGAAAGTTGCACAAATCACCTCAGCGTCGTTTTGTTTACAGGCCGCCCACTCATTTTCATTCTCTCCACAACTGTTTTGGAGCCTGGGGAGGGAGAACCCCAAAACAAAACTCTCCTGCCTCCCCCCCTCCCCCCCAAGCATTTGCAAATCCAGTCCAGCCCCATAATTAACATTCTGTTGTTCTGGCCCGTAGCTGAGAGTACAAAGGGCGGTAAGGATATCTTGACTCAGCCTTCCATGGTGGGTAAAATGAGGACCCAGATTGTTGGGGGCAATAGGCTGATTCTGTAAACCATTTAGAGAGGGCTGTAAAGCACTATGAAGCAGTATATAAGTCTAAATGCTATTGCTATTATAGGAAAGAAGTGAAGGACAAGCCCCTTCCAAACCCCAAAGAGACCCATTGGCCAGGATTCCTCTCCCCACTGAATCTTCGTTCTGCCCCCCTCCTACCTCCAGCTTCGTTTTAGCAACCTGCTCCAGCCGTTTGAAGGCCCTCGAGACCTCATATTGAAGCACGGAGGGCTTTCCCCCCCTTGGTAGGAAAGGCAAGCGGATGAGCTAAAGGTTAGGTCAATATGATCTGTTTTGTTCTGACATTCTCATTCCCCGTTGCAATAGGACAGGGTGTGTGGAGGGCACGTTGCTCTCAGCCCTGCTTCACAGCCTGGGTGATGATTTCGCACATGGGGACCTTCCAGATTTAAGCTGAGCTCGTACATCGCCTTAAATGACACGAGTGCCCGAGTTCAGATGTTACTTAACATGTTTTCTTATTTTCAGTGAAATACAATATGTATGTATGTATGCATGCATGCATGTTGATCTATTGGAGAACTCCATTTGATTCGGGGAAAATAAGCATTCCCTTTAAAAAATGAAAGGAAAGAAAAGAAATCCATATTTAAGAAAAGAAGAAAAAAATCTTTTCACCCGACATCTTTTAATTTTTCTAAAACATATACTTTTTATTAATACCTATAAAAACTGTGGATGAACCAGGTCATATTTCCCTAATGTTATTTATATTCAGACTCGGGGCGGCTCACAGCAACAAGAAGGGGGGGGAAATCTTAGGGTTGGGGTTTTGTCCAAGTAGGGCATAAAAATGACTGGACAAAATAAAAGTGGCTAATATTTTTCCTCTTTTTTCTACTTAAGAGAAGGGAGCTTCAACTAGTCAGAAGAGCAAAGTTCCACAAGCCTTCAATACTCCATATTTGCATTCTTCCTTAGATGTGTTTGTCTTTGCCAGATTAGGGCTCTTCTAAATGTAGCTGAATTTAGAGATACCTTATAAGGAGCAATAACCAACAAGGCGGCAGCAGCAGCAGCAGGGTTTCACTGATTTCTCTCTTCACTGGTTCCTTGGGAAAGAGTCTTTTGACTGGCCTCAAGTTACTGTCTCAAAAAGAACCTCAGACAAACAGGTAGTGTGTTCCTTTAAGATTGGTTACAAACACCACATTTACAGAGCAGCAAATCCTGAACTATGTCCGTTGGTCATTTCTGTAGCCAGTATTTTCCTCCTATTTCTTGCCTTTTTGAGCATTTGCCTGAAAGGGGGCTGGCAGGATATAGGGACGAAAAGCGCCCCAGGGTCCAGATGGGGAAGACATTTCGATAGGAGCTGTAGCTGATAGCACAAGTCTTGTTGAATACACCCTCAGTATTCTCCTGTAAGCAAAAGAAGAAATACCATGTAAAGCTTCCTTCTCTTCTTTCCTGTGCATTTCGTAGCACAAAAGATCCCGCAGGAAAGGAAAATAAAACATCTGAGTCACCTGCCATCTAACATACATGACCATATATTTTAGGAAGCTTCTAACAAGTTGAGTCGTCTTGTATATCAAAAGACTAAAAAGTCTACACACTTTAAGGATAATGTAGGAGTACAAAAGGGAGGGACTTGCTGCTGTTGAAATGGATTTAACCAAGAAGGGTATCAGAATAAATCAAAAGTGAACCCCTGATACTCTTGCAAAGTAAAAGGCAGTAATGGCAGATGCTTTTTGTTCTCCATACATGTTCTGTTTGAGAAAACTCCCTAATCTTATGTTCCCGGGTCTATTTGACCAGGACTGCAAATTGATCATTTTAGGTAGTTATATTTGGTCTTTTTGAAAGCGTTTTTCACCTGGAAACATGTTTGAAGATTTCTGCAGACAATGGAATGAAAATTGAACTGAAAAAATTAATCCTTATTGGTTTATTTTGCATAAAAATGTACACCCCCCCCCCCCATTTTTGTGAATTTGTTTTAGGTTTATTGATAATTTTGCCTGCAAAATGCATTATATTTTACTAAATTGGTGTGGGATTGGTAGCTTGAACATTTCTGAACATAATGATATGAAAATTGAACTGGAAAAATTGATGCATATTCATTTATTTTGCACATAAAAGTCTCTCCCACCCTATTTCAATTTATATAAAAAGTATGCTGTTAATTTCAAACTTACATACTTGGTTTTAGTAAAATGGATTTCTTTCATAAGATTAGTTGTCTGGCTACAATATGCTTGCTTTTCAAAAGGATATTCCAAATATTTCTAGCCAAATATATATAAAAAGTGAAAATAATGGCACACAGCAAGGCCGGGGGGGGGGGTGGCCCTTTTGTGGCAAAAATAAACCAATAAGAATCATTTTTTTCAGTTCATTTCTATTTTTCTTATGCTCAGAATTGTTCAATTTAGTATATCAAAACTTTTGGGGGAATATTCCTTAGAGATTTGTAGCCTAAAAAAAATATAAATTGACAAAAAATTCAGAAAACATGGGGGGAGGGGCTTTTTGATAAAAATAAAAATATAAGCCTCAATCATTTCAGTTCAATTTTCATATCATTACGTTCATAAATGTTCAAACTAGTTTTCCAGTGGAAAAGGTTTTCAAAAAGACCAAATTCAAGTACCTTAAAAAAATCATTTTGGTATACGACTCGAAACAGACTCAACGTGATTTATTTCTTTGACCAGAAAAAAATTAGCCACCACCCCAAAAATATTGTTTTGATGATCAGCAATGTTAAATTGAGTAAATGAATGCATAACATATTAAAAATATTTCGGATTCGAAGCCTGCGTAAATATAAAGTGAAAATGTTTGCAAGCAACCAGGGGGGAGGGGGTATTTATTATTGTAAACAACCAATAAGAAACATTTCTTTCAGTTCATTTATATTTTTCTTATATTCAGAAATGTTCAAACTACCAATCCCACACCAACTTTAGTAAAATTGAACACATTTTGCAAGCAAAACTATCCATAAATTGAAAAATATTTCACAAAAACGGGGGGGGGGCATGCATTCTATCAGCAAAATAAACCAATAAGAATTACTTTTTTCATTTCAATTTTCATATCATTGTGTGCAGAAATGTTCGGACTACTTTCCAAGTGAAAAAAGTATTCAAATTGACCAAACATAAGCACTTCAAATGAAGAGTTTTCGGTCCGGGTCAGGGTGACCCGGAACACAACAAGTGTGACTTTTTGTTTTTCAGAAAGAAAGAAACCCCCCACCCCCCCAAAAAAAATTCTCATAGAGAGAACCCCTGAAATGATGAAAAGTCATGAAATTTTAAGTTTCAGATATGCAGGGAAAAATTTTTACAGGGACTCAAACTTGGCTCCGGGTCACATACGACCCCAACAGAACAGCAGGGTTTTAAGCATGATGCCAGCAACTTCATGAGAGTTTAGGGATAACCCACTGTATTTTAATTAATATATTAATTATTATTTAGCATATAGCAATAGCTTTGGGGATGGTATGGTTATCCACTGACTGAGCTGGTTTGTTAGGCAGGGATAATAACAATTGATGGAAGCCACACCATCTGCCTTCCTGCTGAAGAATGGTTGTCCATTAAGGTGATGGACAAGATCCAGGTACCAGGTTAAAACTTTGAGTGTAGAAATATTATTGATAAGACAAAAGTCTTAGCAAACCTTGTAAGCTATGTTACTACTAAAATGTATGCATTATGTTATTTTTATTTTCTGTTATGCCCGGCCCCTAGGAAGAATAAATATTTTATGCATGCCCCCACCCCAACTCTCCAATCTGGGCCCCAATGGAATTTTAGTGTTTCATATTTATTATTTTACTTATTATAAACTGCAAGCAAACTAATGGCTAGGGAAGACTGCTCTACTCACTTACCTGGAAGTAAGTCACACTGAACTCAGTGGAGCCTGTTTTCAGTTAGGCAGGTGTAGGCTACCGTGGTTGGGGCCCTCTTTTGACATGGGGCCAGGCCAGCTTAATCAAGCCGATGTTTTGGGGTCACAGGCTTGGCCATAAGCGCTGCCTCTGCTGGGCACTCACAGCGAATGGTTTGGAAGGGTGCTATTCAAAGTTTTCACCCAGCTGCAGAGGATGCTCCTCCTTGTCCAGCTGTAGGTTTGCCATGCCGTTCATGACTACCACGGCGCCCACCGAAAACAAGAAGAACCCATGCAGCCATCCACACCTGGCCACCTTCTCTTCCAGGCTCAGGGCAATGTGCAACTGGGAAAACACTCCTTGTCCAGGGGAATTGATTGAGAGGGACAACGCATGTTCCCCGGGGTTACACGCATTGAGAAGCACTGGTTTACAGTGATGTGTGTTTCTGTGGCTGGTTCATGGCAATGTATGCTTTTCAAACTTTCATAAAAGGGAATCCACTGTAAGTAAGCAGGGATGTCCCCCTTTTGAAACTTGCTTCTGGGCAATCTTTTATTTGCAAATAAAATTTGTTGCTTTCCACATATCTGATGTGGTTTATTGGATCTGCATGCCAGGCAAAAGGACCTAAGCTTTCTGAGAGAAGAGGACTTTGAGAACTAAGCCTTTTAAGGATTAATAATTGTTGGCATGGCAATTCCTCAAGAGTAGCCTAAGGGTGGGAAAGAAGAACCGTTGCACTTACCTGAACGGTCTTCTCGCTGCACTGCGAGGAGAGTCCAATCATGGGTTATACTTCAGCCTTGCTGGAAGGGACTGAGTTAAAAATTAGCATAAATAACTGGTCCAACCCCCTTGCTGCCCATTCTGGGTCAGTCTTATAATAAAACAAAGTCATAGTGATAGTAAACAAATAACATTTATTAACCAGATTAACTGAACTGTAAACCAAACTATCAAGTAACCCTGTGTCCCTGGGCTTAACTGCCGGGTGGGTTTGGACTCTCCTCGCAGTGCAGCGAGAAGACCGTTCAGGTAAGTGCAACGGTTCTTCTCCACTTGCACTGCTTCGGAGAGTCCAATCATGGGATATACCCAAGCTCAACCAATTAGGGGGGGGGGAACTATGACTGGACCAGGGACGCAGTCTCCTTGCATACTCTCTGCAAAACTCTGCACCCAAAGGCTGCCTCCGTAGAAGCAAATTTATCTAAGCAGTAGTGTTTGTTGAAGGTATTGGGGGCTGCCCAGGTTGCCGCCCGACAAATGTCCTCGATCGGTGCCTGGGTCGCCCAGGCTGCTGAAGTGGCAGCACTTCTCGTGGAGTGAGCAGTGATGCCCCCTGGTATAGGTGTGTGTCGTGACTTATATGCAATGACAATGCATGAACGGATCCAGCAGCTAATAGTCTTTGGTGATATCTTGTTTCCCATGGATGCTTGGAAATAGGATACAAATAACGATTCCGTCCTTCGAAAGGTACTAGTTCGTCTGATGTAAATCTTGATGGCACGTCGTACATCCAGCTTATGGCACCGCAGTTCCAATGGGTGCGACCCATGTGTGCAAAAATCTGGCAGGATAATGTCTTGTGATCTATGAAAGACCGTGTTTATCTTTGGTAAGAATGAAGGGTCGAGTCGTAAGACCACCCTGTCCGTATGGAAAACACATAAATCCGGTCTGACCGATAAAGCTGTCAGTTCGGAGACCCTTCTTGCTGACGTGATTTCCGTAAGGAACGCTGTTTTAAGGGATAGGAGTCGTAGTGGTATCTCACGCAGTGGTTCAAAGGGTGGTTCCGTGAGGGCCTGCAACACCAGTGGTAAGTCCCATGTGGGGAAGTGATGTACTGGTGGAGGTCGGATATTCGCTGCCCCTCTAATGAAGTCTCGAATCCAAGGATGTTGTGAAATAGGCTGGGAGAAGTCCATTTTGAGAATAGTGGCTATTGCGGCCACCTGCCTTCGTAGGGTATTGGGTGCCAAACCCTTATCTAGACCTTTTTGCAGGAACTCTAGGATCTGGACCACCGAGGGAGATTGAGGATCCCGGTTCTGGGCCCTGCAGAAGGTGCAGTAGGCCTTCCAGGTTGCTTGGTAAATCCGAGTCGTAGATGGACGACGTGATGCCTGAATGGTGTTGATTACTCTGTCTGGCACTAGTTCTCTTCTCAGTCTCTCCCCCTCAAGTGCCACACGGCAAGTTTCCACCATTGGGGTTCCGGGTGGAACACAGATCCCTGTGTCAGGGCTACCTTGTGATGTGGAATCCTCCAAGGAGGGGAGATGGAGAGGTCCATCAGGTCTGCGAACCATGGACGTCTGGGCCAGTACGGAGCCACTAAAAGTATCTCTGCCTGTTCTTGGAGCAGCTTGTTTATCACCCTCGGAATTAGGCAAACCGGGGGAAAGGCATATAGCAGTCCCTCCGGCCACGGGCAGCTTAGTGCATTTATTTGTTCTGCCCCCGGTGTAGGGAACCGGGAGAAAAACCTTGGTAACTGATTGTTCAGATGGGTGGCAAATAAATCCACCTCCGGGCTCCCGTATCTGAGAGAGATCTCCTGGAAAAGGCTTACCTCCAGGCTCCACTCCGCTGGATCGATGGTTGTCCTGCTGAGCCAATCCGCCTGGGTGTTCGAGACGCCCGATATGTGTTCTGCCCTCAGGGATGCAAGATGGATTTCTGCCCACCTGAACAGAGCCTGTGATTCTCGCATGAGGCAACCGGACCTCGTGCCCCCTTGATGGTTGATGTGAGCCCTGGTTGCCACGTTGTCTGTGAGGATTAGTACATGTTGTCCCCTCACCTATGGCTCGAAGTGGTGTAGCGCCAGGTGGACCGCTCTGAGCTCCAGGAAATTGATGTTTGGGGGTGCGAACTCCGCTGCACTCGACAGTCCTTGGGCTACTCCCGCACTGGAGTGGGCGCCCCAGCCCAAGAGGCTTGCGTCGGTTGTAATGGTGATCTCCTGATGTGACAGGAAAGGAGACCCCTGCAGAAGAGCTGCTGATTTCCACCACGGGAGCGAGCGGCGCACCTCTGAGGAGATTGTCACCTGTCTCGAGGAATGGCTGGTTCGGTTCCTTTGAAATGGAATGAGGAACCACTGCAAGGGCCTGGCATGGAGCCTGGCCCAAGGTACAATGTCTATGCAAAATACGAATACTCCCAGTAACTGGGACAGAAACGAGAGTGGTACTGTTCTGTTCCGCTGTAGTTCTGTAACTAGGGTTCGTACCTTGGTCTGACGGCCTGTTGACAGGAAGACTTTGCCATTCACGGTGTCTATATAGGTGCCCAGGTGTGGTAAAAACCTGGTTGGAGTAAGATGACTTTTCTGATAATTGACAGAAAAGCCTAGGGTCTCTAAGGTCCTTATGGTTTCCGTCAGGTCGTGCTGTGCCTTGTTGGGGCTGCTGGATAGTATAATGATGTCGTCCAAATACGCCATGAGGCATAGTGGACGGGTCCTGAGGTCTGCGGTGAGAATGTCCAGTAGTTTTGTAAACGTTCTGGGGGCTGATGAAAGGCCAAAGGGCATGGCCTTGTACTGAAGGTGTTGGTCTTCGAAGCAAAAGCGAAGGTATTTTCTGTAATCCGGATGAACCGGGACATGTAGGTATGCCTCTTTGAGGTCTATGGACGTCAGCCAGTCCCGCTGACGGATTGCTGCTAATATTGTTCTTAATGAATGCATTTTGAACCTGCGGTATCTGATGTACAGGTTCAATTGTTTTAAATTTAGTATGAGACGACAGCCCCCCGATGCCTTGGGTATGATGAATACAATGGAATAGTACCCTTGACCCTCCTGATGTATAGGGACTCTTTCTATGGCACCTATGTCTAGTAGGTGGTAGACCTCTTGGTGCAGGAGGTTGCGCTTGTGGGAGTTGAGAATAGTTGGGCACTGTAAGAATCGGCTTGGCGGTGTTTGAAGAAATTCTATGGTGAGGCCCTGGGCTATTGTAGTTGTAGCCCAGGTGTCTGCAGATATAGACTCCCAGGAGGCGGCGAAATGCTGCAGCCGTCCTCCTATGATTATGGAGTCATTTGTTCCTGCGATATCCTCCCCTGTTGGAGCCTCTGAAGGGTCTCCTGGACTGTTGAAACTGTCTGTTTCTGTCTCCGAAGTTATTCCTGTCTGTTCTGTAGGATGATTGGGAGAAGGACCCCTGGGTATACGACCTTCCGGCTTGGGGTGTAGTCACGGAAGTCTCCACCTGAAAGGGTTGACGTCTGAAATAGGGAGCCGTACGTCTGTCCTGCCGTCTATAGGTTCTGGGCAAGACCTTCTTCTTATCTTTATCCTCTATGAGGACGTTATCAAGAGCCTCCCCAAACAGTTTGCTCCCATCGAAGGGAGCTGAGGCAAGGCGCCACTTGGATTTGGCGTCTGCCTGCCACGTGCAGAGCCAGAGTAGCCAGCGAGACGATTGGTTTGTTGCCAAGGCTGGCGAGGCAAACTGCGATGCAGAGAGGGTGGCGTCCGCAGAGAATTCCGCTGCAGCCAGCAATTTGTTTAGGTCCTGCCTGAGGCGGCCCTCCTCAGGGCCTAGCTTCGCGAGCATCTCCTGGAGCCATATGACTGAAGCTCTATTAAAAAACGAAGCCGCTGAGGCTGCTTTAAGGGCCCATGCAGACATCTGGTGGGATTTCTTGATAAGCCCTTCCGCCCTTCGGTCCTCAGGCTTCAGGCCCTCTGACATCTCGGAAGGAACTAGTGCATTAGACACCAGGGCTGCTACTAGGGCATCAATGGATGGAAAGTCTAGTAGTTTCTCAAGTTCTGGGTCAAATGCATAGAATTTCCGCTCAGAGGCTGTTGGGCCCAGGGCTCCTGCCGGCTGTTGCCACGGCCGTTTAATATTGTCTAGGAATAACTTGGGAGCAGGAATGAAATCTGCCTCCTTCTGTGGTTCTGACAGTACCCTGTTAGCAGGTTGGGGGGCAACTGCTGGGTCTGCGGTCTTGTCAGCTGCGCCCGGAGCCACTGCCATCCTTGCCTTATTGAGAAGGACTCGAAAGATGGATGGCCTGAAAAGGCCCGCAAATGCTGGTGGTTCAGGAGGTGCATATTCATCCTCCGATAGGCCATCCTCTGGCTCTGAACCCCCTCTGAAGGCTGCCTCCTCCTGGAATGAATCATGAGCCGGGGAGGCAGGAGCAGGAGCTGCCCATATGCAGGCGTAGGTTGAGGAGATGGAGGGGGAGCAGCAGCTGTAGTGTATTGCTGGACTCCAGCTGCTATGCCGTGCGAGTACGCAGAAGCAATCATGTCCTGCAGTGCTGGGGACATGCGTTGCCAAGTGTCCGGGGAGGAGCGGAGCCCAGCTGCTGTCGGTGTGAATGTGGCTGTGGGCGGAAGTTGTGGTGCCATGTGCCATGAGGTTGAAGGCATGGCGAAATCAGGCCTTGATACCTCTGCCACCTGTGCTGAGCCTCCAAATATATCTGGTGACCAGTCATTCTCAGTGGCTGTCCCCATCCCTTCAGGAAGTGTCGGGGAGGTGGCCCCCATTGATGTACCTGCCAACTGACCTGGAGTTGCAGACGCATGTGACCCTGGGGCTTGTTTCTGAGCTTCTAGCTGATCCTCTAGAGCAGAGGTCCCCAACCGCCGGTCCGCGGACCAGGACTGGGCCGTTGGGGGTTTTCAGCCGGTCCGCGGCGGCGCTGCCCTCCCGGCAGAGAACATTATGCAGGACGGGGTGGGGCGTCGGGCGGTGACGCAGCCCTCCACACTTCTCCACAGGGCGGGAAGAATCAGGAGGCTCCTTTGGCGGCTGGGGGCTGCCTGGCTTTGTGATTTTGGCTGGGGGGGGAGTTAGGAAGGTCCTACTTCTCCCCCCCCAGCCAAAAATTCAAAGCCTATCTGCTGGATACGGGCGATGAGTGGGACAGAGTGGCGCGGAAGCCTCTTGCAGCAGCTGCCACAGCCACCGGCTTCGGCGCCGTTCGTCCCGCCCATCGCCCGTATCCAGCAGAAGCTGCTGCCCGAGTGCTCTTGGCCATCGGGATTCAAAGTGCTGGGGTGGGGGTGTCCTGACAGCCCCCCCACCCCAGTGCTTCGCCTCCCGCTGGGACACCCCCCACCCCAGCACTTTAAATCCCGCCGGCCAAGAGCACTCGGGCAGCAGCTTCTGCCAGACACGGGCAATGAGCGGGACGAGCGGCGCCGAAGCCGGTGGCTGTGGCAGCTGCTGCAAGAGGCTTCCGCGCCGCTCTGTCCCACTCATCGCCCGTATCCAGCAGATAGGCTTTGAATTTTTGGCTGGGGGGGGGGAGAAGTAGGACCTTCCTAACTCCCCCCCCAGCCAAAATCACAAAGCCAGGCAGCCCCCAGCCGCCAAAGGAGCCTCCTGATTCTCCCCGCCCTGTGGAGAAGTGTGGAGGGCTGCGTCACTAAGCTCCACCCCTCCATAACCCCACCCCCATATGACCAAAGCCCCCCCCCCCCCGGGCCGTGGAAAACTCGTCTAACTTAAAGCCGGTCCCTGGTGCTAAAAAGGTTGGGGACCTCTGCTCTAGAGCTTTAATACGTCTTTCTGCTTCTTTTAAGGCAGAGGAGGATTGCGTGCTCTTAGATTTACTCTTAGAAGTGTGAGACTTCTCTTTAGCTTTGACGGGGGGTTCTGTAGGCCCCTGTTGAGGTACCTCAGCCATTGCTGTTGAGAGGTAATTGCGCACGAGGAAATTAGCAGCAACTGTGCGAGCTCTAGAGAAGCTGACTCACCCAAAAATGGCTACCGCAGCTTGAATACCGCCCTTTCCTGAATTTTACAGGATATCCTGGGCAATATTTGAATTCATTGGTGTCTGGGGCTGTCAATCACACATCCAAAATGGCGGCCGGAAGCCCGACCGACCATGAAGACACCCAAGATGGCGGCCTACTAGGTAGCCCTCTTGCCAATCCTGGTTGAGGCTTTCCCTACTGATCTCCGCCTCTCCTGTTCCCCAGCGCGATCTGCGACCCCGTGGGCCGTCTGGTGACCGGCCGGCTCGCAATCTCCGCTCTCCGGCTCCGTGAGCTCGGATCTGGGCGGGAATTTCAAACGTGGCTTTTCCTCCCTCCAGCGATCACCGCTCTCCTCTGATCAATCAGGTAAGCGAGGGAACATCTCCGCTCTCCGGCTCCGTGAGCTCGGGTCTTGGCGGGAATTTTAAAACACGGCTTTTTTTTTTTCTTTCCTGCGATCTCCGTTCTTCTCTGATCGCTCCGGTAAGCCGCGATGGTCGCCTTTATGGGGTATGGCCTCGCAGGCCGGGGACCCCCTCCTTCAGCGACTCCCGGTCCTAGGAGCAGTACCCGCGCAGGGAAGAGGCTCCGACCTGGGGAATAAGGTGCAGGCAATACTCCACAGAGTAGGGTGCCCGATCCTCGAAAGTGACTGTAAATTCGATGTACCTGAAATAAAAAGAGGAGAAAAAGAGAAAAAGACATCGTTAAGGAGGAAATTTAATAGACAATTTAATTAGAATACAACAAGAAAACATAGGAGAAAAACTCATGTGTCCCTTCACTATGACTGAGTTTTTTAGACTGACCCAGAGTCGGCAGCAAGGGGGTTGGACCAGTTATTTATGCTAATTTTTAACTCAGTCCCTTCCAGCAAGGCTGAAGTATAACCCATGATTGGACTCTCCGAAGCAGTGCAAGTGGAGAATATGGCACCTAGCTGGTGGTATATTCAGAAGATAACTAAAACCTATCAGTAGATCCTACAGAGCAATAGCAAAGGAACTTTTTTGATGCTGAAAAAAATGTAACCTAGGGAGAAAGATTATAAGGACTAAGTAACTGAAGCATAATGCTTTTAAGCAAAGACATATGAAATGAAAACAGAGACATTTTACCTGAGGCCAGTCCCCATTAGGCAACTGTTTTTCAATCAATAGTTTAATTCCCTTTTCCAGAATTTGGACATCTGGGTACCTGCAAAGCAAAACAAACCAATCTGATGTAGTGATTAAGAGGCTGGGCAGAAACTGGGAGCCATTAAGTTCTAATGCTCCATTAATCGTGAAAGCTGGCTATGTGACTCTGGGCCAGTCACTCTTTCACAATCTAATTCATTCCAAAGAGGGCAAGAGGAGGTGGTCAGAGTCTAATATGTATTATTACCATCCTCCCCTTCTCCTTCACTTGCTCCCTAGAAAACTGCTACAGGCAGATTCAAGGAACTTAACTTACAATTAAGTTTAGAAAAAGAAAAGATAGCACAGGAAACATCTCTGTTCAGAAAAGAACTTTTTCCATGTGCTACAATATCCCAGCACAAAAATCCAGTCTAATTTTTCCATCAGAATTTCCCTCATCAGAGGCCAGTGATTACGCTAGTTACCCAGTTCATGGCTAACAACTAGAAAGAAGGTTGAGGGCATTGCTGAAAGGTCTTGTGTATAATTGCTCTTCAAATAGACTCTATTCCTAGCTCAACATACTTTATTTGAAATTACAGAAAATTTGATGTGGATGTGAAACTATGGAGAAAATGCTGTTTCAGGAGACATCCTAAAGATACTGTTTTGCACAATCAGTTACAACACCTATACTGGAAGTTGTTGTGTGGACCTAGTCCCTCCCCAGCTGCCAGATTATCAGAATACCAAAATAATCAGTACTACTCTGAGTTATGATTAGAACAGAAGCCACTGTTATAGGAAACCAAAGGCAATGGATCCTTCAAGCTCTTACCTAACAGCCATGAGTCCCAAGAGAGCCCAACAGGTGTTGTGGATCTGCGATGCAATGCTCTGAATATAGCTGCGTTGTTCACAAGACTCAAAGTCCTCTCCCCAACCACCATCCTCCATCTGCTTGGAGACTAAGAACTCACAAGCCCGGGACACTGGCTGGCAGGCCACTCTAGGAAAAGAAAGACAGAAGGATGGAAATCCAGAGCCACCCTTGCCAAAAGAGTGATTGGAAGAGCAAGGAAATAGATTTTATCCTACTCATGAGAAGTTTCTTTCACTGCCAATCTTTCTTTCCAGCCAGCAGAAATGAAAGGAGAAATGAAGTGACTCACCCACCACAGTAGGTCTGCTGCATACAAGCATGTGCTTCCAATCCAAACCATGTGCCATAAGTGAAGCACACACCCCAGCTTCTAAAAAGGAAAATAAATCAGTCAGCCAATGCAGACTGCTCAGGGCAGAAGGGAAGGGAGGGCAAACTACTGGGCTGTCTGTCTGTTCATTCTTTGCAACAGTGACAGAGATGGGGAGAGAGAGAGAGAGAGAGAGATGGAGATGTGCCTGCCAGAAACAGACTGAATCTTTCAAGTATCCTTCTGCTACAATGACAAAGGGCCACTGAGTGCAACCCCAAAAGTGAAAAAAGCAGGATCTGTGAAACAAACCAGGGCTCTCACTATTTGCGATGACACATTTTCCTTTCCAAAGAAATGTCTGGAATAGAGAGCCCTAAAACTGTCAAGCTGCATTTATTTAGAAGATACTCACCCTTCCCAGGACCCATCAGCTCTCTGCTTTTTCTGGCAATACCTCAAGCCTTTTTGCAGTACCTCTCTAAGTAAAAAAGGAGAACACAATGGGAAATCATTTCAACATACCCACTCCCTGTTCTCTCCCTCTTAAGCAATCAACATTTTCTCTCCCTTTAAGGAGAGAAACTGCCCTGATTCTGCAGTTTGTCCTCTAGCAGACTTTCTCGGAAAGAAGGCCCAATAAAATAAAATAAAGTCAAATAAAAATGAACTCTGAAAGAGCCCTTCCTCCTATCATCACTCCCCTTTGTTTACCTGATTTCTAGGGTTCTGTGTTCTGGGAAGCACTTGTGGAAATATTTCAGTGCCTGCATCACAGCTGAGGTACATTCCACATAAGTATAGTCAATCATGATATCACCTACACATCACATAGCAACAAGTAGGTTAGTATGATCTGGATGTTGGGTGCAGAATATACTTTTCTCTCTTCCAGTGAAATTCTGCAACATGTTTTACATGGTGAAGCCATCAAAATCCATCTTTATTCTACAGAGTCAAGCATCCCTTTAACATAATAAACAGTAGCAGAAATTGACACAAATTGTCCAGAAGAGGAGCTGAAGACCCTCTAGAGAAAGTAAAGAAGCCATGTAAGTCTTTATTCTTACCAAATACCTCTGAAGGATTCAACAGCTCCAGCAACCAGCCCCCGCGCATGGTTTCATAAGTTGAAAAGCCACCATCAGCATTCTGCATGTTTAGCAGCTAAAGAGAGAGGACAAAGAACAATCTGACTTGGCTAAAGAGGAGTCTTCAGGAAGCTGCAAAAAATCTCACACATTATCTGCCTTGAAAATCTTCTCTCTAATGGAGCCATCAGTCCAACCGGGTGTACATTCATCTCACTATTTCCCTGTAAATTACAAGGCAAGAATTGTCTAAGCTTATTGTTTGTGGGCACACCTTTTATTTGGCTATTCTTTTTCTGTTTTGTTTTGCTATTTACTATCTACTATCTAGTTATAATTGATCAGGGCAGCCTAAAAATACAAGAGAGAGCATATACATAGCCCTACTTCTTATCTGGAAATCTCTACGTCAGTGTTTTTCAAGCTTTTTTCTTCAGGGGAACCCTTTGGTGTCGTCAGATTTCTGGTGGAACCTGTACCAGTACCGTTTATGTCCCTTCAAGGCGAGCCCCCAATTTTTTTTTATCTAAAAATATTTGTAGGTGAGTTCGATCGGGGATGTAATGTAGTTAAGTGTCATTTCAATTTAGCCAACGCCATGGCACTGTTAGCAAACTGTTCCCCGCAAACAATGCAAAGAGGTGATGGACAGTCTGGGTCTATGGTCCAAGTGAATCCCATAGCTAAATAATTGTTACTGTACTGATGAATCTTACCATGAGAATCAACAGCATCAATTGTCTGCACTGTCAGCTCTGTGGATTCGGATGCAACGTCAGGCGATTGCCCTGTAACGTTGGCTTCATCTAACTTTCGTTTTTTCAATAAATCGGTCCATGTTAGCGGTAAAAATACATTTAGATTTAAACTGTGTTGAAAATTAATGTGTACGACACCGTACGTATGGTCTAACAACGGAAATGGAAATAGTATGAAGGTAAACAAGTGCAACAACTAATAACCGCATAGTGCGCGTGGTGCAGATACGCAAGTTAGGCATGATACGGTCCTGGTCAGTTTTGCCCTAATCTTTTATTATCAATTGTTTTTTCTTATTAAGTGGCAGAACCCCTGGCTGGCCCTTGTGGAACCCTTGGGTTTCACGGAACCCTGGTTGAAAAACACTGCTCTACATGTAGTCCTTGAATTATGACCCTAATTGGAAATGGAATTTCTGTTCATTAAGAAAAGCAGTCATTAAGCAAAACATTGCAGGACCGTGCCATTTAGCAATGGTCATAGGACAAGGACTTCTTACTTCTCTGCCCCGCATGAATTGCCTCTGCTTTAAATCCCAATCCCCACCATCAGTATCTCTGCCATTTTGGTCATTGTGCATGGCAGAAGATAAGATGAAGATAAGTGGGGGAGAAGGATTCTCAGGAAGAAATGTACTCACCACGTTTACAGCATCAAAGAGGCGACTGGGGGGGAAGTGTTCCTTGATGAATGGGCACTTTTCCTGTAACAGTATCACAGATTTCAGACCTTCTGCAGTACAGTCAGCAACGATCCAGCCACAGTCACAAGTGCTGAAGGGAAATCCACCCTAATAGTTATTAGACAATAGTGGTTTAGTATGGTTTGGAGCACAAAAAAGAGAACACAAAAGAAAAGAAATTTGCAAACTAAAATGGCAACATTCATCAAGAAGAAATAAATCAATTACATATCCTGGTTAACGGATGTTTATGAAATATGGTAAAAAATGAAAGACAGATAAATACTTATAAAAGGCTAGTGATTAGTATGTAAACTATTAGGAAGAATGAATATGTTGAATGAAGTGGGAAAGGTAACTTTGAGAAATATGTGTCATTAAAAAAAAGAGAAAAAACAATAATGTATGGTTACATAGTATTAATTAAATGCAATATAACCAATACAAAAAATGTACATTGAGATTATAAAGGAAAAGTCAAAGAGTTGAAAGAAAGGCACCAACTAAAAACTTATTGTATGTTTGGATGGAATTGACAAGATTTTAAAAAGGAAAAGTAGTAAATTACACTGCATCTATGAAGCATGGACTCAAAGATGATTTACAAAGATAGAAAAGTGAACAGTGGTGTTAGGCTCAACTATGTTTCCTTTTTTTCTTATCATTTAATTTCCCTGGCTTACTATTTCTTTCTCTCTTTCAGCACTTTGCATAGCACTCTTTACCCCCAAAGTGATACGTATGCATGATCACAAATCAGGAATTAGCAACAAGATCATGAAAATATTAGAAATATCCATCTCCTTCTTGGGGTATGAATAACCAGGCAAGATACTTGCCTTTGTTTAGCATATGTGAGCTGAAAGTCTAGATATTTGTTACCTGTATTCTCTAATGATGATGCATATTTTTGTTTTGGGCTTAGTAAGCCTCCCTATACCCCCCTGGGAGCCAAAAGCGGGGGGGGGCGGACCCTGGAAGCAGGGATGAGTTCTAACTTAGCTCACTACCCGTTTGCTTCCTCCTGCACCATTGGCAAAAAAACAAACCTGAAAAACAGATGGTGACCCCATGCACAGTGCTGAAACTCTGTTTCTGCGCATGCTGAGAAGGGGAAAAAATTACAAATACAACCCCCCCCCCCCCCAAAAAAAGATGGCAGTGCCCACAGACTGGCACCAACCAATCCAGTTCAGTGATGTCATTGTGACATCACCAGCGGGTCACTACCGGTACAGGCAAACCGGTCCAAACTAGAACCCACCCCTGTAATGACTACAGCCTTTCATTGAACCATCTCATCCACAATCCTGCAGTGTGATTGTCCCTGAGGTTTTACAGTTAGATCATTCAGCGTACAAGCAGGAATACCAAAGTCTCCTTCAGACAAACCATAAAATCCACTCAATAATTACAAACCTAATTTGCTTCTTTCACCCTTTTTATTCAACCTAGCTATTCTGTTCAAGGGCATAGAGAAGTTTTCACAGCTAATTTAAGATCTTGTTTCCACTTTCTGTCGCCTCATACAATCATACCTTGTTCATCTGACGGTAGTACTTTTCATAATTAGGTGGATTATCTGGAACCTGGAGGAGATAGAATATTATAATGAAACACATCTTGCAGGAAAAAAGCACAACAAAACTACTTAGTTCTAGCTATGGTTTTGAGTTAAGAGAACAGATAGGAGGTATCATTTCCTTTCGCCATAGTTCTATCTTCCAGATTCAGGGTTTTCATTTTTAAGAAGAGCTATGGACTTAGATTTTTTTTATCCACCTATCAAGTACTTTCTAAGGATCGGGAATAGGCAGATGATGTTGTTTGGACTGTCAGAAATGGTTAGTGATGTGATTAGTTCTTTCGAATCAAATTTGTAATTAGACACAATATCTGTAGTATTTAGCTCAGTGGTCACTGGGAAACAATCCTTCAAGTATAATCAGGGACTAGAATGTGACATTTTTACCTGTGCTATTCTGAAGTGCTGATGTGCAAGTTTCAGACAGCTGTCAAATTCAGGCTTCTCCTGGGCACCAGCCTTTTAAATGAAAGAGTTCAATTTCAAGTAAAGCAAAGACATCATTTTAGATTCCAATCAATCTCTGTAATTTTTTATTTAATATTTTATTACAATTAACTTCCATTTAGGGCTTATGGCTAAAATACTATGTACACTCACTGCAAATCATAGCCATTATAGTTATATTAATTATATCCAGTTTAAAAACGTAAATAAAATAAGGAAGGAAAAGAAGCCAGAATAAGGCTATTAGTACCCTGAATGGATAGAGTGGAAGGCAATATAATTTCATTTGTTTTCTCTCGCAATTGCAATTTGAAACTGAAGGAGCTACTTTGGGACAGGGTTCTTGTTTAAATTATGATATAGGAAAGTGCAGCTAGTTAACCTTTCCACAAAGTTCATTAAAATTAATAAGAAAATCTTGTGAAAAAAAAGTGGTTACCTCCAGAAAAGCTTGAACAGCAAATGCTGTATCCCAAACCTGTGATCCATTGGTGCCCTAAAAGAGAAGATAATTTGAAATGATGCTTTTTGATTGCATTTTGAAATACACAGCATGTATACTGCTTCAGCCATCAGACTGCATAAAATCAATTCCAGTTAGTCTCCCTTCCAAGAGTACAGTTATGCTAAGGATTCTTCCAGGAACCATACCTCTAGCACAAGGGTGTCAAACTCCCAGCATCATGTGATGTATCAGGACTTCCCCCCCCCCCCCTTCGCTAAACCAGGCAGGAACCGGGCCAATATGTAATGGATCCAGGCCTAGGCCATGAGTTTGACACCCTGCTCTAGCAAAAACAGTTTCTACTTGGAATCTTACTGTACTCTTCAAAATAATTTCTCTCTCCTGCAATAAAAACTTTGATAGTCCTTTACTATTTAGGAATTATTTTCTAAATGGCCCATCTAAAGCTTCTGCTTCACAAGCTGCACTTGTTGTTTGTTTCCAGATGTGATTTAAGCTGATCTCAGCAAAAGAAAAACATGCCAGGAATTATTACCTGCATCTTCATGCCATCCAGACCCAGCCTGCAAGAAAAACAAAGGCAAGCATGAGAATCATGGCAAAGCAGAAACAGACAAGAGGCCTGTAGGTTTTATTACCATAAACAGTCAGTCCAATGCCAAGAGTAGCACGAACATTGGACTTCAAGCCACTCCTGGAAAGGCCTTTTGAATAAGAGACAATGGCTAAATTAGGACTGGATGCGAGGAAGGAGGCAGACGGGCTAGATCACCCCGCCTTATACTTATTGGCCTACTGCTAAAACTCTGGAGTGATTTCTTAAGAGGGGTTGTCCACAACACAAATGTAAGATTGTGTACCTAGAACTTGTAAAATTGTCTACCTGGAACTCTCCTACAATACAGATAGTCTTTGACTTACAACTGTTTAATAAAGTAGTTTAATAAAATGCAGTTAAAATGCTATACAAGCCATCATTAAGAAATTATACACATACACAACATACACACATACCGACAACAGGAAGAGGAGGCTTTGACAGCCCAGAGCGAACGAAGGGGGGCACGTACCCCTCCTCGCCGCTTCAGAGTCCCTCTTTTTTTTTAATGCCTTAAAGTTTTGGATTTTTTTGATTCCCCTCCCCTCACCTTCTTCCTTTGGCAGCAACTGTCCTCCTCCTCTTCTTCCTCCTCCTCCTCTTCCTCCCACCCAAATTCTGAGCTTTTATTTCTTTCCTAATGGGTTTGCATGCATTATTTGCTTTTACTGTACATTGATTCCTATGGGAAAAATTGCTTCTACTTAAGAAATTTTCTACTTAAGAACCTGGTCACAGAATGAATTAAGTTCTTAAATAGAGGTATCATTGTACTTTCTTAATGTATTTTGGAGTACATATGGTATCATCTAAAGAATAGTAAGCAATATTTAAAAGAGTCATGTTGCACTTTCAAACTACATAACAGCTTTCATAACATGGTATCTTTTAGCTGTGTTGTACTAGACTAGAATTCATACTTTGCAAAGTCAGCTCCCAAGATACCTAACCAGAATTGCTAATTCTATAGTCCAACACATCAGGAAGATTCCAGGTTAACAAAGTTTGCTGGACGAGCCTGGATTTCAACAAAGCCTTACCAAAGATAGTCAGAGATTCTAGAAACATGTCCTTGGAATGCAGGAGACTTCTCTCCTTCGATATGCCAGCGCACTAACATGTTAATTGTTTTAGATATCTACAGAGGCAAAGAAAGAACTATTATTTTCCTCCTAAAGTCTAAAATCATCTGAGAGTAATAACTGTGCTTCTTCACAAGTGTAGCATTTTATCATTTCAAAAAATCCTGAGAAAACCAGTATCTTCTGTTTAAGTGTAGACACAGAGGAGAAATATTTAGAAGTACAACCTTTTTCATAAAATCAAAGGGATGTCTTCAAACAGCATTGAGTTTAACTCTGAAGGACAAAAATATTAGAGGAAAGTACCATGAAACATGGAATTTCAACAAACGCATTCTAGATTTTTATTTACAAAAAAGTTTTTAAATGATGTTCGTTTTATTTAGAAATGGATGAAATTTTTAAAGATGGAATAATCCCATTTCATGAAAAATGCATGGTGCCTACTGATGCATTTCCTTTCTTCAAGGCTGAGAAACCAGAAATAGAGTTGATATCTTCAAGCCATAAAAGAGCCTATTCAGGTTGATGTCCAAACACCAACTATGGCTTAAAAACTACTTACAGGACCAATGCTGATGAACTTGGTAAATTGGTCATCAGCCTTGATATGATCGTATAATTCCTCCACGGCTTGCTGTCTCAATTTTTTGATATGAAATTGCTCATAGATATTGGCTATTGCTGGAATAGAAGCAGAGAAGACCTATGGAAGACTCAGTTTACCCCTGAAAAATTGGAAGCAAATACAACAGAAACTGCTGTTTAATCAATTTCCAAACCCAACATATGCTTCCATCGTAATTCAAGCTGCAATTGAGAAACACATCTAATTTCCATTTAACATATTGCTCCTGGTTTATAGCTTTGCCAATCCCTGTTAAATGTATAGGTAATCTTCAGGTAATGAGGGCAATTGGGACGGAAATTTATATCGCTAGGCAATGTGATCATAAAGCCTAAGTCACATGACTGCATCACTTAGCAATCATGGATTTTTAAGTGAGTACTTCCTTGCAACTTCCTGCCAATTTCCATTAATCAAGTGGGAAAACCAACAGAAAGTTGCAAGTCCCAGGTGCTTACAAGGCAGACGGCAGGTAGCTAAGTGGCTGCTAAGAGAAGGAATAGAGAAAGAGGGAGAATGTGGTTGAGCGAGATTGTACAGGTGGTCAGGAAGGACACAAAGGCAGTGTGTCTTAGGGTGGCTGCTGCCTCACGGGAGAAGATGTGCAAGGATAGGCGAGTGACTAGGCAGGGTGCTAGGAGAACAATATATCTGTTACAATCACTATTATTTTGGGGGACCATTAGATACAATGAAATGTTAGGAAAAATACCTGTTAGGCTTATCTTCCTTATGTTCTGAGGACCCTTTTGGAATTACAATTACAATTATTAATTTGGAATTACAAAGATGTTTTTTATTCTGCAGTAAAATGGAATCTGGCAAGAACAAATGAGGGAGGGCGCAGGTTCACCTACCATGGATCACTTTCAATAGCCAGCTATGTGGTGTGTATAAATCACCAGGAGCAATATTATTTTTTTGTGCTGGCCAGTCAATGCTGTCGTAATCTTGTATATAGAGTTCCTACAAAAGAACACCGGAAGAATAAAGAATTAGCAATCAAAGATCCACAAGAAATCTCAGTGGATTTGTTTTGTCATATTTTTTGTTATCATTTTTGTTTTTTCTCTATTGATTTTTAATCCAGCAATCTCTCCAAATTTATTTATTTCATTAATTAGGATAGGTGCAGATTTTAAGGGGTCTTGTACAATGAACACCATGTCATCAGCAAAAGCTTGAAGTTTATAGTGTTCATTTTTAATTTTTAATCCTTGGATTTCCTTATTGTGTCTTATTTTATTTAGTAGAACTTCTAGTGCAAAGATAAAAATCCAGGGGGGCTAAGGGACAGCCCTGCCTCACTCCTTTTTTTATACTTATTGTTTCTGTCATATCATTGTTTATCAGTATTTTGGCTGTTTGAATTGAGTATATAGTTTTAATGAGTTCTGTAAATTTATTACCAAATTGCATTGACGCTATTTGTGTTGTAAAGAATTGCCAGTATAAACTATCAAAAGCTTTCTGTAGATCTACGAATAGGAATGCTACTGGTTTATCTATGTTTTTATCGTAGTATTCTAAAGAGTTGGATTTGGAACAGGCAAAATTGTTTAAGGAACATGCCAGAACCACTGATCTCCAGAAGGACTGTAGAGAGATTTCATCTTAGTTCATCATCATGAAATCAGAAAAAAACAATTGTGCCTGCCCAATATTTATTTTTAACATTGTATCCCAAAAGAGATTGGACAACCATTTGAGATGCCATAGGGCCACAATTGCGAACCTGTAGCATGCAGAGCCATCTCTCCGGGCACACGAGCTATCAGCTGTTGCTCTTCCAAGTTCCGGCACATCAGCCAACTAATCTTCACATGTGCAAGAGTGCCGGAAACTGGGAGAACAGCAACCGGAAGATCAGAATGTATGTCCTGGGAAGATGATCTTCCGGTTTCTGGTGCGGGCATGCACATGCACACTGGCCAGATGGTCTTTGAGCACGAATGCATACCAGAAACCGAAAGATCAGGTAGCCAGTGTGCATGCACATGCCAGAAACCAGAATATCACCTTCCTGGCATGTGCATGCTGCTCTTTCGGTTGCTGCTCCTCCAGTTTGTGGCCCGTGCAGGCACATCGGCCAGCTGGTCTTTGCGCATGCATGCAGGCCAGAAACCAGAAGACAAGGTGGTCGGTGCACAAGCACATTCTGGAAACTGGATGATCATCTTCCTGGCACACGCACGCTGCTCTTTCAGTGGCTGTTCTTCTGATTTGTGGCAGGTGCATTGGCCACTTGGTCTTCACATGCATGTGCGCACCGGAAACCGGAAGGGTAATTTTCGGCGGTGTGCACATGCACACCAGGAGGCTGCTCTTCCGGTTTCTGCCACACACACATGTACGCTCCCATTTCAACACTTGGCACCAAAAAGGTTCAGCAACACTGTTATACTATGTCCTGCTTCAGTAGGGGGTGGGACTAGAAGATCTCTAAGGTCCCTTCCAACTCTGTTATTCTGTTATTGGCTAGTCCCACTCACTCCAAGAAAAGAGCTTTTCTTCAGATCCTGTATGCCAAATAATTTCTTTGGCAGGATCTAGGGGAAGAGCCTTATCTGCTGTGGCTCCCAACCTTTGGAAGATTCTTCCATTGAAGGCAAGGTTGGCGCCATATTCCTGGCCTCCCAGAAGAGCCTTAGAACCTGGCTCTGCTGACTGGCCTAGGGCTCCATTGCTGAGGCTGACTGTGCAGAGAGAATATCCCCACCATGTCTTCTGTCCTCTTTTTTTTTTAACCTGTATTTAATCTTTCTTATTTTTTAAATTGCTTTGTATTATCTTTTTATTATGCTGCAGGCTATCCAGAGTCACTTTTACAGTGAAATGAGTGTCACATACATTTCAAAAGTAAATTTAATAAAGAAATTAGATTATCCCATTGTAATGCCCTTCCACCTACCTTTTTGAACAGCCAATTTAGCAGCACCACTTAAAAATAGGTGAGGGAGAAACAGAAGCTGTGGGCCAGATCCTGCTGTGCTACTTCTTGGTAGAGATATCTGGACTACAGGTAGTCCTCAACTATTTGTTTAGTGACCATTCAAAGTTACAATGGCACTGAAAAAAGTGACTTATAACTGGTTTTCACACTTATGACTGTAGCAGCATCCCCATGGTAATATGATCAAATTTCTTTCTTTTTTTAATAAAATAAACTTTATTTCAATACAGACATTCATAAACAAACATTTAAAAGCATTGGATGTTATATGACAATCCTGTTTCTTATTTCCTGTTGTGGTATTTCTATATTACCATCTATTATTATTATTGTTGTTATTGTGGTTGTTGTTATTTACATTATATTATACATAAGTCTTACCTGGGTATCCCTCTTGCTCCTATATTTAACTGATCCTCCTTTCTTTTCTGTCTCAATTATTTAATTTGGTTGACTATTTAATTGGTTGTCTTTGTTTTATTCTTAACCAAAAATAAAACCTATTCCAATTTTTGTGGTATTCTGACTCATCTTTATCCTTTAGTTCCAATGTTAGCTTGTCCATTTCTGCACAAGTCATAATCTTTTCTATTAATTTATCTTCAGATGGTATGTTTTCATTTTTCCATTGTTGTGCAAATGTTAATCTCGCTGCTGTTAGTATATGCAAAATTAAATAAATTTGAGAGTTTTCATATTTTTCATGAGTTATTCCCAATAAGAAAAATTCTGGGTTTTTAACATTTTGTTTTCCAGTATTTCCTCTAACCATTTTTATTCTGTTCCAGTATATCTTTGTTTTGTTGTAAAGCTACCATATATGGTAATAAAGGCATTTCTCTATCAAATTTCAATTTTAGAATTCTTTGGGGACTGGGAAACTGAAAATTGGCCCAACCTTGCATCTTAAACAAGATCAGAGATTCCATTAATTGAAAGTCATTAGATTAATAGGAAAGCTATGCTTTGACAACTACCTGTCGAAGGCTCAAGATAAGTTCATCTTCTTCTGCAGTGAGGCGGACAGCATAGCAATAGGCCATTGGAAGGTAAACCTGGCGGCAATGACACCAAAGTGTGGAAGGGTTAGCTGGCATCCATGAAGGAAACAACCTATTGTGAAGTAGAATGAAGGGAAAAGCTCGTAATAGTGGATTGATGTCTGCAAAGGCAATGTAATAACTTGACTGAAGGAAATCGGCAAAAAGATCATGACAACAAAACAGGGAGTGGCTGCCTATACACACTTCATCTAGCAGCCTTTGAAAAATTGGCCACTGGCATGCCCATCTCTAGCAATTATCAGACCTCAGGTTGCCCAGTGTGTAAATGATTTCACATTTGGGGACATTATAAAAAATACTGGAATCAGATTGTACTCTTATGGCTTTAGATAAAAACTGTGATATAGTGAACCTATTTACTTTTACTACTCTAATATGCAGACAAGTTTAGAGAGCCATTTGGTAGTGGTTAAAGCACAATACACTCCTTCTTGGGGAAAGGGAGTATCAGATTATTATCTTAAACTTTGAGATGAATTTTAAAAAGTAAATATAGGAAATCCTTCCTCAGCTTGTAGTAGGAAAAACAGAAGAGAAAATAAAACAGGCATTTAGAGGATATTCAAGAGCCCACATCAGGGGGGGGGGGAATCAAAAACACTCCCATTGTAAATACTGAAACAGATTCCATTAATAATGTAGCTTCTTAAATCTCACAATGAAAATACAACTAAGAATTCGTTGTGAAGCTTTCCCTATAACTCCTACCTCCTAAATAAATTTTCAGCAGTTTAAACTTTAAAAAGTGGTCTGTTTTGGAAGGAGATGTGAGCATAACTTGGAACATAAGTTGAAAGGTAGTAAACTGATCTTAAAGAGTAGGAAATTAATGACTTGCATACAGTATATGCAAATTCTAAGAAACCTTTGTATTTTGGGAGAGAGATAATAAACTTTTGGGGGGAAGTCAAGTGCATGCATCCATATAATGAAGATAGAAGCTGAGTATAATTTTCTGGATGATGATTTACACACCACATCTCAGGAAGCAACGTATTCATTCCTTCCCAACTGTAGACATTCAAGACAGCCAGCCAAAATTTGCCCCAGGAAGCAACTCCTACAGCACCACCTGAAAAATTCCAAAATAGAAAATGTCAAAACAGCTGCCAACTTTATAAAACGAACAGTTCATAGTTATTACAGAGGAGAAGAAAGAGGAGAAATGATCTATCTAAGAGCTAGGGTTCTCCTTTTTCCCTCTGCCTTTGTGGTGTGTCTTGTCCTCTCAGTCCTGAAAAGGCTCTGCTACAAAATAGCCTGGGACTCATCCTTCCTCTTCTTCCATTAGTCCTGATCATAACGGCATTTTTTTCTATAGGTCATTCTCTACAGATAGATTTTCCATATCTCCTGAGGTTTCTGGCCAGGAAAATATAGAACATAGAAAACAAAGTAAAATGGTCCAATTTCTACAGTCAGAGAAAAAGCAAGAAAGAGCTAGTGAGTAACTTTTTGCCTCCCATAGAACTAATACAAACACCTACTATTCATTGAACTTGGAGCAGACACCAGAAGAACAAGTCTACTCACAAGGCTAAGTAAAGCAACGGAACTCTTAGGAAAGAAAAGATGACGCAGCCTACTTAAACCTAGGAAAATTGAACAGTGTAAATCACATTTAATTCACAAGTGGTTACATAATGACTCTCAAAAGAATTTCCTGCAAATAGCAAACTATTAATCAATGAACAGCATTAGCCATGTTAATTACTGAGCAGCTTCAATCAAGCTGCGAATACCATCAAACCAACAACCAAAGGGACATGTTAGTTAGCTAGATACGGTATTTAGAAACCGAGACAGGTTGGCATCAAGTTGGCCTTTTTTTTTCTTCTTCTAGATTTTCATAATAACAAACATGATCAAGGAGAACCAAGAATGCATTGAAAAATCTAAAGTAAAAATGTAATCTTCCCCCTTAACTCCTGCTGAACATGGGAAAGCTCAGAACAATGAAATAGTTAATGCATTTGCTACATTTTTGGCATAAGCAAATTAAAATGATCACCAAGAACTGACATCAACATTATAAACACATAAACCATAATTTGTGATTATTCTATAAGCACAGTCCATTTTCCAAGGCAGCAAATGATGGTAAAATGAAAAATAAAAGCCACTTTTATTTCCAGGCTCCAGGTGGTTATTCACCTTTGCTGTGGAGGTTATTTCGAGCCTTCACTAAGTCTGGATCATCTGGGCTGACTCCAAGAATACGCATGGCCGTGTAGTTCAGAGCAGTAGAAAATACCTTAGACAAGTCCTCAATATGTCTGACAGACAACAAACAAGAAAAGTGTTAGGTAAATATGTTCACACAAGAAAACCCAACTGTTCTTCAAGTTCTGTGAATTTTTAAAGAACTGGTTAACCAAAGAAGGCAACCAAAAAAAAGGACCATGGAGTAATTTTATTACAACTTGACAAACAATGACTATATTTTAGAGTTTTATTTTAAATGCATAAAAGAAAAATACAATGCTGCAGATTGAGATTAGGAATAATTACAGTTTGCTTGCAGAATTGATTCACCAGAAATAGGAAAAATACTGTAATCCCAAAGCATTCAGATGATAAAACAGAGAAGCAAAGCTTAATGAGCACTAGCAATAACAACTCTATGTATTTGTTCCCTATTCATCCAGGATGCCATATAAACCTTAGGAATATGGTGCTATCTGGGTTGTTTTTTGTTTATTTCTATCTTCATTTAATTAAAAATTCCACCTTCTAAACAATGTGGAAGACAGAAGACAATATCTTTTAGACAGAAAGTAATTCCTCAGCTTCGTTTGTGGAAGGAAACTATCGGTCCATTTTAACAATTTATTTCCAAAAAATAAAACTATATGAAGGACAGCTTTCAAAAGAAAATGAAGAAGTATGGGCATTTCACTATCTGTAGCTAAGATTAATGTATCTGTTAAGAAAAGCATTGGGAACCACTGCAGGAACCAGCTAGGAGTTCTTAGCCCATAGGTGGGTAGGGAACATTTCAAAGTAACTCCACCTTAACTGATCTGCAATGAATTTGTCTGAAACTTATGCTCATAGTTTTCAAGACTACACATTAAACTAGCATTAAGGAGTCTTCCTGAAATTCAAACCATTCTCATTTGTTGAGTTTTTTAACGTTGTGGGGCTTGAGAAACATACATTTAATAAGTCTAAGCAACAGACTTCCCACCTATTTCAAACAAAGACACCATCTGTTCTAAGCCTCACATTCTTACACTTTTTTTCTACCAAAGTCATTTCCTCTGCCTTTATTTTCTATTATTTTGATAATAGAACATAGAACCTTAGTGACAGAAGGAACCTCTGAGGTCTTCTAGTTCAACTCCCTGCTCAAGGCAGAATCCTCATGCCATTCCAGTCAAATGATTATCCAGTCTAGCCCCTCTTGGCTTTATTAAAAAAATCTGTCAATCTTGAAACTAGAGTTACTGGATGGTTATTAAGAAAGAGTTTTATTAACAGGAAACATATGCTTATACTTGAATTAATATAGATTATGACAGGACAAATGTTATTAAAAATAATAAACACAGATGTGAACTATGTTAGACCTCAAAATTAATAAACATTAGCCAACAAAGACACATATAAGATACAAAACAGAATAAGCTACAAGCCATTGCAATAGCAAATAAATTGGATAAAACAAAGTACTGGCAAGAAAAGGAAATAAGGGATAAAGTACACAGATTATGCCCAAGGATTAGAAAACAGCTTCTTTTGGTTCAAGTTGATGTTTTGTATATTTCCTAGAGATAGAAAAATGTTAGAAATAACTACCATATTTTTTGGAGATGCACCTTAGTTTTGGAGGAGGAAAATAGGGAAAAGAATCTGCTTACCAGGTATTTATCTGGCTAGTGTACTTAGCCAGCACCTTATTTTATCCCCTGGATAAGGCTTTGAAAAAAACTTTATTCAAGGAGAGTAAGAGCTAGGAACATCGCTAGCACCTGGTTAGGGCTGAGAAGAAACTTATTCAGAGCAAGTAAGAGCAAAGCAAAAAAAAAACCTGCAAAGACTTAGAGCTTGGAAAACATTCTTCACAGAGAGAAACAATGAAAGAGCTGGGAAGATCGTTAGAAGCTAGTTGGGGCTGGGGAGAAAAAAAACCTACATTCAGAGCATAAGACGCACCCAAATTATCAGCCTCTTTTAGAGAGGAAAAAGGTGTGTCTTATGCTCTGAAAAATATGGTACCCGAGTAGATCTCAGTTAACAACCATTTGTTTAGTAACCATCTGAAGTGACAGCAGAACTGAAAAAAAGTGAGTTATAACCATTTTCCACACTTATGACTGTTGCAGCTTCCCTGGGTCACATGAACAAAATTCAGATGCTTGACAACTGAAAAAACTATTTATGATGGTTGCAGTATGCTGGGATCACTTAACAAATGTCTTACATAAGACTGTGAAAGATTCTCCAAGGCTTTATAAAATCTTTCACTGCAATAGTAGATTTTTGCAAGATAACAAATTTCTACTACCCTTTCAAAATGCAAAGTAATTGTAGATTTCTTAAGACACTAAACACTCTTGGCCAATTCCTGAGAGAGGTACCATCTTCTCCTTAGGAAGTCCCAACCCTTTCCTCCCAAAGTAATTGGCTAGGCATTGATGCCCATCAGCAACAAGAGTCTTTGCTTTTTTATGCCTTTTTTCAAACATGTATGATATGCCACTATGTAATATGCTTATACATTCGCACTGCTCACACCAAGAGTGGCATATCAGACCCTCCTGAGCCAGGATGGCATTTGCCAGCTGGAAAAAGGAGTGACTGTGAGATTTTAAAAGGGGGAAAAAAGATTCTGTGGCATCTCTATTTAGGCTAAGGAAAATTGAAATGGTGGTGGTGGTGCTTGCTGCTTCCGCCGCCACCATCAAGTACTCTGATAATAAAATAACAGAAAGTTGCAAAAGTCCTTCTGAAGCAGCGACTTTTGAGCTTTACTCACAGGCCCCATCCTCCATCTGGGAGTTGCACTGAACGCAAGTAACGCACCATCTCCTTCTTACTTTCTTCTGGGAGTGGAATCTTAGCAACATGGCACACAATCAGAAGTCCTGTTGGCAGAAGACCAGAAGGTAGAAAAATGCAGTTAAGACTAGAGGTCCTTTTTCTGGCACCAGCAACAACAACAATCTGTTGAAATAATGGATGGTGTCTGCTCTCACTTCTGCTGAAATCCAATGAACTGGACTGCTTAGACTTAAAAGATTCCAAGAGGCCTGGAGACAGACCTGTCATTTAAACTCACTGTTGTTATGAGCCAATTTGTTCTAGCTGTACTTTACATTAATATAATAAATCCTTCTATTCCTTTTAAACTATTAATCAGTAATAGGTAGCATGTAGAGAAACATTTAATTAATTGAGAAGTAGCTTCAGCCAATATAGCTTAGCAGATATTTTGCCTTTGATACAAAACACTGATCATCTGCTGGGACCTTTCTTGTAATAATACCTGGCAACAGAAAGAGAGGTCCTCCATAATCTGCAGCCCAATGACCATCCTCTGCTTGTAGGCCTGAGAAAAATTTCATCCCATTTAGCGCTGCCTCCTCTGCAGTATAAGGTGTAGGCAAGATTGGGAGGACTTTAGTCTGCAAAATAGAAGAAATTGGAACCAGAAAGTAACACAAATGACTACACTGTAAGTCCATAAAAGTCTAAAGAGAACTGGCATGTATATAAAGATGATCACTGAAGTCTTCTGCTTTATTCAAGCAGTAAAACTAGTGGAGGGGCACTTAACTGCTCTCCCTCCCTGTTTCTGGAACAAGAGAAAGGGTAGTAAACTGGCTTTGGATTTGCTCCCTAGGCAAACCAAAGACAATCTCAGATACCAGCCAGAAAAGAATTTGTTTACTTGTTTCCTGCCTTTATTATTTTTACAAAAGATTGAACATATCTAGCACACCTTCCTCCTCCTATTTTCCCCACAACAATCCGGTGAGGTGAGCTGGGCTGAGAGGGAATGCTTGGCTCAAGGTCATCCAGTAGGCTTTAACGGCTAAGGCAGGACTAGAATTCAGTTTCACACTTTCTAGATTGGTGCCTTAAGCACTAGACCAATTCTACTGTATAATAAACTACAGGTTATCTAGCCCTGCTTTCATCTAATCTACCATTTTATAGTACCAGCCAGTATCTGCATGCTTCCTAAATAGCAGTATCCTCCTTCACCTTGTGAGAATTGCTTCTGGGCCCAGGATTCAGCATACTAATGCCTGAAACACTAAGAGATACTAGTAAGAGAAACATATGGAATATGAGCCTTCTTCAAACACTTCCTTGTACATACTGGGAAATAACATTTCTAATTACAGAAGACTAGAAATAAAAGTCTGCAGTATAAGACTCATGTATTTCAGGTAGCATCTTTCTAAAAAGAGAGCTCTAGATCACTTTTGCATCCTTTCTCCAATTTACGGAGGGCCTCTGAATCCATCACATCTTCTTACAGAGCTTTTTCCAAGCAAAACAAGACTTTCACCAGACTCCCCCCCCTCTAAAAGAAATTGAGTAATAACAGACAAGCTCCCTAGAAATATGTAGTGCTCTTCCACCATCACCATTTTCCCTTCTGCAAAGACAATGTGTGTCATAGCACAATAGAGCTCCCCAGATCTTCACAGTGCCCCATATGACCCAAAGATGTCCTATGAATTTGCTCTCTTCCATACCTGCTAGAGCACAGAAATATTTTGCCTCAGACAAGCTGGCCTGCTCCCTAAAGACTGAACTTGAAAGAAATTGCTGAGAGTTGTGCAAGCTGTCCACCTCCCTGCTATCTTATATTTACAACAGCATCAGTCACTTACTGTGTCCAGCCCTAGAGAATGAGCCTCCAGTGCAGTCTGCTCCCGTTCCATACCCTTGCCATCTGCAAGATATCGCCACCGCTGCCGACCTTCTTCATTACTCAAACGCCAGCAGGTTAAGTCTGTGGCAGGTTCTGCCTTATTTGGGCCTCCTCTTCTCCGTAAATATCTAACAGGAGCAAAAAGCAAAAGAGAGATACCAGGTAAAGCTTTCATCCTAACATTGCAAATGAAAAATGTCCAAGCATTAGGATCCAAGCAGTACCTGAAGCTTATTGTTAGGATTCCTGCTTAAAATTAAACTATGGATTAACTGTGGATAAATTAAAACTAGCTACAGCCACATAGAATAGAAAATGTAAGGAAAGAAACCCACCGGATAAGTAGAACAGAACAATTAATCAGTAGAACAGTTTGCTTCCAGAAGTTGTGAATGCTCCAACACTGATAGTTTTAAAGAAAAGACTGGACAACCATTTGTCTGAAATGGTACAGGATCTCCTGCCAGAGCAGGGGGTTGGACTAGAAGACTTCCAAGGTCCCTTCCAACTCTGTTATTCTATATCTGTTTAAATATGTAATCTCAAAATCCAACAGAAAATTAAATCAGGAAATACTGCTACTGCTTCTCCCTGCATGCTTCCAATGTGCAACTTGGCTTGTGGATGGGTTCAGCCCCATTTCTGCTCCTCAGCATTTGCATCCCTTCCCTTAATCATATCATGACATGTAAACAGCCAATTATGGGTTATTCATCCAATGGTAATTCAGTGTGGGCTTATTTCAATGTTTATATAGATAATCCTCAACTTACAACAGTTAATTTGATGACCATTCAAAGTTACAGTGGTACTTATGACCATTTTTCAAAGTTACAACCTTTGCAGTATCCCCATGATCATGTGATCAGAATTCAAATGATTGGCAACTGATTCTTACTTATGACTGTTGTTGTGTCTCAAAGTCATATGATCATCTTTTACAACCTTCTGACAAGCAAAGTCAATGGGGAAGCCACACCTACTTAATAACCAGGACATTGACTTATTAACTGCAATAATTCACTTAACAGCTGGTCATAAAATGGGGCAAAATTCACTTAACAAATGTCTCACTTAACAACAGAAATTTTGGGCTCAATTGTGGTTGTAAGTTAACGACTATCTGTACTCAGCAAATATTCTTAAACTGTTAAGAGTAAAAATGCACTAGTAATTATTTGCACATTTTCTGATCTGATGGTGTGATACTGTGGATTGTGTCAATTTCAACAGATGTTGTGGGAAAAGATGCTTTAATTTAATTTAAAAGACCTTCTATTTTTGTACAACCTTCCCTCAAAACCAGGGGTGAATTTGGCCTAGCTCAGTAGAACCAGTAGTAACAAATGCTTCCACTTTGCAGAACCGTTAGTAAAAATGCTTTTAAAAAGTAAAAAAAAAAGGTTCCAAGGATTGCGCAACACAACTGATTATCACAGCTGATGAACCTTTTTAAAAACTACCTATTTGCCCAAACTGTGACTGTGAGTTTTCTGCTGTTGTGTGAGTCAGTTGTGTCGCCTTTGTGCTATTTTTGTGCAAAGTGTAATAGTTAGTTTTTGAGCTCTCTATGACTCTGTGAGGTTCCTGCTTGTCATTGCAGGGACCATTTTGTGTGCATTTGCACCTGTGGGTCAGTTGTCTGGCTTTTGTGTTGTTTGTGTGTGAAGTGTGAAAGTTGGTTTTTGAACTCACCTGTCTCATAACTATGACCACCAAACCACACCCACCAAGCCATTCCCATAAAACAGGTAGGGGATTTTTTAGATTTCACCACTGCCTCAAAAGGCTGTTCTCTGGGGTTGCTATTTAGAGACCTACATTGGTGAGCTATTTACATGTTTGGGAATGACTTGCTTTCCAATAGCAGAGAACATATATCGCTCAAGGTTAAAGTGTTGGGTTCTTGATGTTTTCTGAGTTCAGAGTACTAAGAATCAAACAACAGCCTTCTTCTGCAGGGTACCAGGCTCCAAGCAGATGTACTGCAGGCATTTTTACCAAACCAGCCTTTTTACATCAGCCTTCTTTGTCACGTATTCCCTCAGCAGTCAGCACTTCTTCTTTAATGGATTGTTTTTACCATGTATCTTTTTATTCTGCCATTTATATGGGATTTGTCGATTTTACTATGTTTAATCTGGGAAAAGTTTACGGCTATTGCAAGCCAATTCAAGATTTTCTATGATGAAGTAGATAAATATAATACAGGAGAAGAAATATATATATATAAATGCAAGAATGAATTTGATGACTATAATAATATGAAACATTATCAAAATTAACTTTTTTTAAAAAAAACCAAAGGACACCCAAACCACAACAGCCTCTGTGTGATTTAAATTGTTTAACACTGAGAAAAAGCACAGGGCAACAATTTCTGTATCACATCATATATGCATTGTAGAAATATATGTTTTAAATTATTCCCATTTTGTCACAAAATTAACGGGTAGAAGATCACGCAAGATTCAAATCCTTCCTCAGACCATAGGAAAATGTGTCACTTTTTAACATCAATTATGTACTGGACTTTTCACTTCTTTTTTTTCGTCGCTACAAGTAAAGCATCCTAGTAATTTTTTTTTCAAATAAAACTAAAGCTAAAACGACCAGAAAGCTCTGGAAGAATCCTAAAATAGGAGATATGCCAAAATACAGTACTCACGTTCCATCCATCCTGCCACTCTGAGCTAAGGTTGAAACCTGGAGGCAGTAGCACAAGGACGTCATAAAATAAAATACAGTCAAGGCTGGATTTATCACACACCTCACATCTCTACTGTTTCAGCGGCATGCTGGGATATAAAGTCTTTTGTGTGAATCGCCGCCCAAAGCAGTTCCTTCTTGAGGACTTCAATTCCCAAGAAGCTATTCGAAACATCCGAGCTGAACTGATATAAGCCCATGAAAATGCGAGCCAATCACGAGAGTTTAGGTACAATTGAAGGCGGAGTCAGTTTCCAAGTAAAGCTTGCTGTTGATCTCGACACTCTGGGAAAAGAGAAACTTTTGTAGTCTGGGTTATTGCCTGTGGAACAGTAACGAAGACGCTGGTAGCTGTCACCATTGCAAATTTAAGGCTGAGGCCAATGAGGAGCGGCAGCCCTTCCGCGCTTCTCCTGGTTTTCCTCCTTGGCGCTTAAATGTGGCCTGCTGCAGAGTTTCAAAAATCGTGTTTTGGGGCTCCAGCCCTTTGCAGAATATGAGGCAAAACTGCCCCAAAAATTGCTTTCAAAAGCCAGCCAAACCAATATTAACTCTCCAGATACAGTAGTTGTAGGGCATTGACACCAGATGGAAGTATTCAGGTGAAAAAGTGCACTATGCTACAGATCTCTTTGTAGAATTTAAAGTGGTGATTTGCAGCTTCACATTCGTGATCAAACCAAACGTGTTCCTGGATTATGCCTAACTCTGACAGATTTGGGGGGGGGGGGAGTAAAGATTGAAACTCTTTTGTGTTATTGAAATTAGCCAGTAGTGCCTTCTCTGTGGTGGCCCCAGCCCCCTGGAACCAACTCCACCCCCACCCACCCCCGAGTTCAGAACTGCCCCCACCCTCCTTGCCTTTCGTAAATTGTTGAAAACTCACTTGTGCCACCAGGCATGGGGAAAGTGACACCTCCCCTAACTGCTTGGTTTTTGTATGGTTTGATTGGGTTGTGTGATTATTTTATTATAAGGGTTTTTAAATTGTTTTTAAACTTTGGATTTGTACATTGTTTATGGTTGTTGTGAGCCCTTTGTTTTCGGAGAGGGGCGGCATACAAATCTAATAAATTAAATTAACAAGGTTACCATCTGTTATTACTAAATAAAGAGGTTTGGCTGGTTCACCTCTAAACAAAGTTGGTGATTATTGCCAACATGTCCAATTAGCAACAGTCAGACAAGGACCATGAGTTAGCTGCTGCAGCGTTTGTGCAAACATACTTATGAAACCCTTAAATGAATCCTGAACTGTAATGTCAGATGGATATTAAATTCTGCATTCTGAATGTGGTTTCCTATTTATGAATCTGACAGCCTTTTCCATTTAAAGAAAGCCATGGTAGACATCCAATGAGAATTCTGTACGTTGATGGTAATAAGGCAGATGTTACCATATCACATATATCTTAACATATCTGACAAATTATATGCCAAGAACATTTGTTGAATAAGAATACCCATCTCATTCTATAAAGTTGAACTGAAGACTTAATATCAGTATATAGGTGGTCCTTGACTTATGATTACAATTGGGACCAGAATTTCCATTGTTAAGCAAAGTGGTTAAGTGAGTTTTGTAAGTTTAAGACCTTTTCTGCCTTGGTTGTTAAGTGAATCACATGATCATAAGGGAATGCAATTTATTCCATCGACTATGCTTCTTGGAAGCTGGCTGGGAAAGTAGCAAATAACAATCATGTGACACACACACAATGCTACAACTCTCGTAAATATTTGCCAACTTTTTAAGCACCTAAATGTTGATCATCTCACACTGGGGATGCCGCAATGGCTGAGCACTGATTGTCAGTCACTTTTCAGTACCTGTAGTGTTGTAATCTGAAATGGTCACTAAACAAATGGATGTAAAATGAGGATTATCTATATCAGTAACGTCTTTCCCCAGTGCGTGCTAGTTTCCTCCTGGATTCCTTCTTCCAATGCCTCCACCAATTTCCCAAATGAGATCAAGTGAGATTTGTCCTGTTTTACAACCTTTTTTTTGCCATTGTTAAGTGAATCCTGTTATTAGTAACATTGTTACTAATTGATTTCCCCATTGACTTTGCTTGTCAGAAGATAACAAAAGGGGACCACAAGACCCCAGACACTGCTATCACGATAAATACATGCCAGTTGCCAAGTACAGTATCTCAGTTTTTATCACATGACTGTGGGAATGCTTCAATGGTTGTAACTGTGAAAAATGATCATAAGTAAATTTTTACAGTGCCATTGTAACTCCAAATGATGGCTAAACAAATGGATTTAAGTCAAGGACTATGTATATTCGGTAACAGAATTTTTAAAATGGGATTTACCAGAAGTTGCCATCAAATCACAGAGTTCATCTTTCTTTAATGACTAAACCATAGTATTACACTCAGTCTGAATCCAAGACATCGATGCTCAGTTTTAAATGGAATCCCTCAGAAATTGCAAAATGGGCCATCTGCAGCCTTAAAGGCACTTGTGTTTCATGAGCCTCATTTATGGGCTTCGAACATGTTTTCTACTATCTCAGTGGAAAAGAAAATGGTATAAGCTGTAAAGAAGGCATATCACAACTAACAAAGAATATCCATTCCACAAAGATCATCCTCCAATCTCAGGCAATTTGTAGCTCATTGTGTTCAGTAAGGCTCTTGTCTACCCATTCTATAGCAACCAATCAAACATATATGTAACTGAAATCTTCCACTTTGCCTAAAAACATTTCCATTTTATAATTTTAAGTTCCGTAAGAGAATAGACCAATGAATCTTGTGATTAAATTTAGAAGTGTTTCTATCATGTTTAATGTACATCATCAGCTCAAACCTTATGTATAATTTTGTTTGGTCTTAAAGTTCGTAGCAGATATACATTAAACATGATTGAAACAAATTTCATTTTAGATAAAATAATGAAACATTAACAGCAAGAACTACATTTCACAATTTGGATGGATTTCATTATTTATCTTACTAGCAATAGATTATAATATAGTGTATCTTACATATATGGTAAATGTGTATATGCAGTCTCCATCTATTTAAATGGTAGTTCTCTCTTGAATTTACATTTTTTATTTTTATGCATCTTGGATTTTTGTTACTGTAATTGCCTAATATTGTATATTAATATTTCAGTAAAAAACAATAGAAAAATAATAAGAAGTTGCAAATGATAAAAAATATACTGTACACCCTATCCAATAGATCAGAAAAATACAAAACCTGGGGAATAAACCTGAGTCGCCTCGAGAAGGGCAGCATAGAAATCTAATCTAATTAATAAATAGCTGATTACAATATAAATACCATTTTCAAAACATTACGCTCAGCTAATAGTTTTAAAAGATAAAGTTATCAAGTTTCTTAGTCTTAATAAGCTGTGTATTCAAGAATACTTCCATCAAATTAATATTTTCTGGATAAAGACATTGCCCTACATATTAAAAATATGTTGTAATATTTTTAATAAAGATAGTCCACATCTTACAACAGTTCCTTTAGTAACTGTTCGAAGTTACAATGTCACTTTAAAAAGTGACTTATAACTATTTTTCAAATGAACATGGCTGCATTCCCATGGTCATGTGGTCAAAATTTGGATACTTAGCAACTGTTGCAGTGTTCCAGGATCATCCAATCAACTTTTGCAATTTGACAAGCAAAGTTCAAGGGGGAAACTAGATTTAATTTACAACTAACTGTGTTACTAAAATAAATGCAGTGATTCACTTAACAATTGTGGCAAGAAAGTATCATAAAATGGATCAAAATTCTCGTAGCAACTGTCTCACTTAGCAACAAAAACCTTGGGCTCAATTATGGACTTAAGTTAAGTACTGCAAAGTCTTAAAATTATTCCAAAAGAATGAGCTGAGTAAACTCAGATTAGGGTATTTATATATCTTAAAAGACAAAGAATAGAACATTTATGATTAAAAAAAACTTATAGGGTCTCATTGAGCAGAGGTTGCAAATATCCTATAGCAGAAAAAAACAAGATGCAAAATGTTCTTGGATTCTTCACTAGGCTTCAAGTCTCTTCATGACTGAAAGTAACTCCATCTGAAATTCAAATCTCTTTTCAACCATGGAAACCAATACATTAAGGCCACAAATTCCAATATTCATAAAATTCATATTGATGAATTATATGAATAAACTTAAGGAAATCCATAAAAGAACGTTTTTAGCCTCCTCTTCTGCCACTTTCCACATTATCCAGAAAACCCCTTCCCAAATTACAGGGAAAAAAGAAACAGAAAAATGTCCTGTCCATGAACTTCTTTATATTAACTTTTCTTAGAGTTCAAATTTTTGCCTATATAGCACACATTGTATGTCCATAAGGTTGCAAGATACAATTTACAGGGTACAATAAGTTCTTACATAGAAAGTATGACTATGTAAAAAGTAATCATTAGAAGTTGTTTAATATAAGCTCTATAAAACAAAATTCCCATAAAATGCATCATGAAAAGAATGTTCCACTTTTCATAGTAGAGATCCAGATAAAGTCCAGGACTTGTAACGTTGCCTGGAAATAAGAACCTCATTCTGAATTGAAAAGCAGAAAAAGAGGTGTACAAATCACAAAAAAGTAACAAACTGGCTTTCATCTGAGTAAATCTTATTCAGATTAATGAAACATTCTCAGGTATACATATAAAGTAACCAGATTAGAGAGCAAGATCAAGAGATGCATTCAACTTCATAAAAGTATTACCTATACAAGAATTATCAGACACTAATCCATCTATCATGGCTTTTTTCAAGCAAACTCTTGTTATTCATGTCTGATATCATACATCATCATCTCTCTTGTTCTACAGTTTAAGAAAATGCTGATCAAGCATCTACCATGTCTAGCAATGCAGACATGTGGAATTCACAAGCTGTTTCTTCTTCTTTATTAACTTTAATCAGTTGTTTCAGCAATGCCAGTCTGCCAAATAAAGAAGTATCTGTGTCTCTCCTTTCTGTCCCAACCTGAATAGGAAAGAAGCATAAAACATTTTCAAAATCGAAGTAGATAAGGAGTAATGAAAAGTGACAAATACCTAGAGACTTGAATAGGATATAATTGTAAGAAACCTGGGTTATATGTTGGATCAATCCAGTTCATTCTTATATTCCCAAGCATGCCAATTACCTTTTACATTCAAACGTATGTAAGAAAAAGCTACTCTCTTCCTATTTTTGAGAACTGGTGCAAGTCAGTTACAGGAAGGAGCCAGAAACAATAACACTTAATTTCTGTCCAATCAGTTTGTTAGGTATTTCAAGTAAACATATTGCCCCCACAATCCGGGTCCTCATTTTATCCACCTCGGAAGGATGGAAGGCTGAGTCAACTTTGATCCGGTGATGAGATTTGAACCACTGACCTGCAGATCTACAGTCAGCTTCAGTGGCCTGCAGTACAGCACTCTACCTGCTGCGCCCACCCCGGCTCTTACTATTATTATATTTTAATTTATATGTTACCTCTGGATTTCTTGATTTTGGAACTCTGGTGAATGGCTGAATAATCTGGGGCATAGATACTAGCGATTCAGGAAGATAAAGAGGCAAAGGCAAGGTATCCTGGAGTGTCTCAGAATCTTTAACTAATAACTGCTGCAGTTGTTCATCAAATCTAGACCAAAAAAATGAAACGCATTAAAAAAACATTTATTATTTTCCATGGTAGTTCAGCAGAGGTTCAAAAAGAATAATAAATACAGACCATCATCATCCCACTGGCCTAACCCAGCTGTGACCGATGCCAACCTTGCTAACATGTGGGCTGGCGGGGTGAGAATGGGATCCGAGAGGAGGGTATGATAGAAAGGGGGGTGATGGAGAGGGCGGGGCAAAAAAAATAAATCCAAAACCAAGATGAAGACGCATGCGCAGTATTGGAAACTCGGCTTCTACACATGTGCAGAAGGAAAAAACTTGAAAATCCCCCCTCCCCAAAAAAGATGGCAGTGCCTAGGGACGTCATTGTGACATCACAAGTGGGCGGCTACTGGTGCACCCGTACCAGACCGTCCTGGGAGAAACCCACTCCTGGATTGATTTGATTTGCTGCCCCCCCAATTCTAAGTAACTGGAATATCAACTAGAATTAAATGAATGAATATTGAGTCCCATCATTTTATGTTTTTTCTGTTCTTTCTACATATTCCCATTCTTAGCACTTTTCAACATTTGTCAAGAAAGAGAGAAATCTTACCTCCTGCTTTCTACTTTCTCCAACTGTAGCTTAGCAGATAGGCATTCTGGCAGAAGATCTACTTCTGAAACTGCCAGTGTGAGATCTCTATCAGAAATACTGAGTTCCTTGGTCTTTTTAATTTCTTGGCTGACACAATATTCAGTTGGAGATAATAAAGGGGAATACAGTTTTGCCATGGTCTTTAATTTAGTCCTAGAAGACAAGAAAACATAGCCATTGTTGTTGCTGTTAGTATTACCATTAAACCGTATATGACATCCAACTCCCAAAGACTCTGGGCAGCTTACCAGTAAAAATATTTAAAATATTTAAAAAGAGAGAGAGAGAGATGAAAATAAAATAACAAACAATGGCAAGGATTATGAATACCAGAGGGAAGGAAAAAGAAACCAACCCACCCATGCAATCCAAGGGGGATCTCACCAAGTGACTGGGTGAAGAGCCAGGTTTTAAGACTCTTGGAAACACTGGTAGGAGGCGGAGGGCGGGCATCCAGGTTTCAAGAGAAACCTCATTCCAGAGAGCAAGTGCTTACTTATAGGGTTGCTTAATTGAATTGGCTGGGCAAATACTATGGGAGACAAATCTAACAAAATGAAATTCAATGTACAGAAAAGTAATGTCCTACACTTAGGTAAGAAAAACTAAAAGTACACATATAAACTGGGTGAAACTAGGCTCAATAGCAGTGACTGATTTTGGAATCTTAGTGGACAACCAGCTAAATATGAATTAGCAGTGTGCAGAGGCAGCCAAAAAAACAATTGTGCTTATTTTTTTCTCAAAAACAATACAATCAAGATCAAGTTAGGTACTAATACCACTCTATAAAGCCTTAGTAAGACTACACCTAGAGTACTGCATCCAGTTTTGGTCAACACACTATAAAAAGATGTTAAGACTCTAGAAAAAGTGAAGAGGAGAGCAACCAGGATGATTAAAGGACTGGAGGCTAAAACATATGAAGAACGGCTACAGGAACTGGGCATGGCTAATCAAGTGAAGAGAAGGACCAGGGGAGACATGATAGCAGTGTTCCAATATTTGAGGGGCTGTCACAGAGAAGAGGGGGTCAAGTTATTTTCCAAAGCACCTGAAAACTACACAAGGAATAATGGATGGAAATTGATCAAGGAGAGATTCAGAAATAATGAGGAACTTTCTGATAGTGAGAACAATCAATCAATTGAACAATTTGCCTTTGGAAGTTGTGGGAACTTCATCACTTGAGACTTTGAAGAAGAGATTGGACTGCCATTTGTCAAAAATGTTGTAGGGTCTCAAGCCTGAGCAGGGAGGGAGGGTGGACTAGAAGACCTATAAGGTTCCTTCCAACTCTATTAATCTATCTATAAGCAGCCAACTACCATGTATGGCTTTATAGGTAACAATTGGCACTTTGAATTGCACCTAAAAGCAAATAGGTAACCAGTAATAGTATTACATAAGCATATTGAAACATTTTAATATGTGTGTACATCACAAACATACCAATATGTTCAGTACAAATAGGTTTGATTAAGTCTTGCAACCTAAAAAGCAGCAGCCTATTTAGAATGATAAGCATACCAATTCTTCCCCAAATCCCTGAGTGAGAGAGCAGGAAAGTAAGAACCTTCTTTAATTATCATCAGTATCAGATATTTGCAAGCACCCTGGCTTTCAAGAGAAAAATCCTATTACTACCATTAAGTTAAATATTACAACACTTTCTTATGTTTATCCTTCCTTTATAGCATTACAGTAACTAACAATAAATCATAAATACCCAATGTATAGCCAGAAATAGAAAGGCAACATAAAAAATATGGCAGTGCTTTTATTTGAGGTTATGAGATGAGAAAGGATTTAAAAAAAATCAAAATTATTATGAAAAGCTATATGAACAAGAGAAAGTTTCAGATGAGAAATTTAAAGAATATTAAGAAAAAGCTAAAATACCAAAAGTACCAGAAAAAGGAGAAGATATATTAAATAAATAAATATCAATGATGGAACTGTCAGAAATAATTAAGAGCAATAAAACAGCAGGACTAGATGGGCTGCTGGCAGAATTTTACAACTATTTACAAGATAATCTCAGCCCAATAATATTGGAAGTCCATAGTGAAGTATTGATTGATGTGAAGGTGTCAAATTCATGGATAAAGCAAATATTACTTTGATTCTGAAAGAAGACTCAGATTTAACGCAGGTAAAAATCTACAGGCAATATCTTTACTGAATGCTGACCATAAAATATACGCTTCGATAATGGCAGAGAGATTTCTAAATGAATTTATACATTCAGACCAAAATGGCTTTCTTCCTAAGAGACAGATTAAAAACAATATGAGAATGATTTTAAATACATTGGAATATTATGAAGCACACCCTGGAAAATAAATGGTGTTGATCTTCTTAGATGCGCAGAAAGCATTTCATAACATAAATTGGCAATTTATGTTGTTACAACTAAAATCTTCAGTGAGAGATTTATTAATATGATAAAGGCCCAGCAACCGTGGTGGACCAGCAACCATGGTGGTATCTAACTGGGAACAAAGTGAAGCAATTTTGTCTTCGAGAAAATCTGCAAATAAATAAATAATTGCATATTTCCAAACCCAGCTGTCAGACCTGGAACTGTTTTGGGCACTGGATCTTCAGGCCTGCCACATTTAGTACTGTGGGAAACTTGGAGGAGAGATTGTATGAAGCTGGGGAGATATATAGTCAAAATACTATTCCTTTCTCCAAGAGTCAGGGCCATTCTGCCCTGCACTTGGAGGGGTGTGATCAAGAAGCATCTCCAATTGGGACGGTACCTTGATTGGACCGTGTGATGGGCATGTGGGTGCAGGGACTTGGGACTTTCTTTTGGGTGGGGAAAAGCCAGAAGCTTTCATATTCAGGTTTTCCCACATGTGTCAATATGACATCTCTAATAAAGTAGAACTTTGACGAATGTCTAGCCTTGGAATTTTCTTTCGTTGGGGGTGTTACTTGGAGCCCTGACACCAGCTACGCTTAGTTTTTAGGATAAAAAGCAATTAAACAAAAATCTGTTGTTCATAAATACAACACACAAAAGACAATGCTACCTTTCTTGATTTTGTTGGATCTCCTTCTGAGTTTTTAATCTGGCTTCCTCCCATGAGAAAGGACAAATGAATTTTTGTAATTGCTCCTTTAAAAAGTATACATGTATCTGTCCATCTTTACTTATTGCTTCTAAAAGATGCAAAACAAATTACAACCATTAGGAAATCAACAGCAAGCAGATTTTTCCAAATTCATCACATTTATGCTTATTTATTCCCACTGCCCAACCCTCGTAATTTTATTCTTAAAATAAAAATTATGTCAATTTATATACAATACTAACTTAGCTAAGGGAGATAAACAACAAATCTATCCTTTTATTTTAGTCTATGCATATATAGAATATGAACTGTAGAGTTTATCTACCCTATCCATCAAATTTCAAGGAAAGTTTAGAATACCCGAATTAATAAAACTATTTGATATGGTAATATAACAGCAATACAAACTTTTACCTCTTCACTTACAATGAAATTTATAAAGAAATCTGAAAAAATAACTGTTTTTTATAGAATAACTATAAATAACTATTTTTATAAAAATACATCAGATCTTTCATGTTTTTCATTTTTTCACATTTTTTCTTCCACAACATAAAGTAGAATAATTAATTTAAAATGAAAAAGAATAAGTTTGGAATTTGAACAATATTTCTTGAAAAGTTATTCCTTCAGAAATTTTTATTAACTTACTAGCTGGTAATCTAGCGTTGCCCTGGTATTTACCTCCCCTCCCCCAGGAACACTCTGCAGTCCTTCCACTCTCTAGGCCTCCTAAACCCTCTGTATGCCCCATTTTTTGCAAAAAATGGGTCATTTTTCAGCTCCCAAACCCCCCATGTATCACATTTTTGTACTCCCCACCTCCCAGGAGCACTTTGCAGGCCTCCCAAACCCTCTGCACGGCCTGTTTTTGCAAAAACAGGACAAGCAGAGCAATGTTTTTGGCGGCTAAAAATGGCTGTATTCAATGTATAAGACACACCCACATTCCCCCTCTTTTAGAGGAAAAGAAAATGAGTCTTATACTCTGAAAAATATGGTACATATGATATATGCTACAAAGCAGTTGATTTGACTTTTTTCTCTTAATGGCATAAGCCATTAAGACGTCCTTCCTGGCCGGCCGAAACATGGACTCCAGGAAGGACGTCTTCGTGACGTCAAAGCTCCGCCCATGGAATTCCCTATTGGGATTCCCCACCTCCGTTTGAGCCTCCCGACCGGCCGACAGCTCCGCGGCTCTTCTGCAAAGGTGACAGCCGGGCGGTGGTGCTTCTCAGCAGCCTCCCAAACCCGAACCCCGAACCCGAACCTTTGCCGAACTTTTGGGGTTCGGCATTCGGGAGAACGCCGAGAAGCACCCGTCTGTTTCAAAAGGTGACAGCCGAGCGGCGGCGCCCACCAGAGCACCGTTTTTGAGAATTTTTTTTCCCTTGCACGCATTAATCCATTTTACTTTGTTTCCTATGGGAAATATAATGCACCCCCATACAAAAGACTTAAACAAAATGGTTAATTACTATCAGTTATTAGATGGAAGAGGTGAATTGAAGACAAGGGAGCAATCAGAAAAAAATGGAATAAGAATAGACTGGTGGCCATATAACCAAATAAAATCAAGGTATCAAGAAGACCGAATAATGTTTAATTAAAAAATAAAAAACAAAACTTTTTCTAAAATATAGTGTCTAAAACTAATCTACCAAATACAATTTAAAAAGAAATCTGTAAAAAAACTGAAAAATTATTGCTCCAAGAATCTTTATTACCTGGTGCTACTGAAAGGCGAGGAGGGTTCCAGTCTCTCAATTTATGATTAATGCACAGTGCCAAGATATGATCCCAAGGAATTTCCCAAACAGAGGGGCCATCTTCTTCTGCATTGGCATGCTTCTGATCCTTCCACTTCAAGTAAATGTTGCTCAACAAATTCTCTACCTGAGATTGGAGTATTGCCTGGGTCTGATGAGAGTTAGCTGTTTGGGACACGTACTGGAAAATCATGGCACAAACAGGAAGCCAGGGAGCTGGGAGAAGGAGGAATGGAAAAACATTTGTTTTACTATGCCAAATGATAAGGGAAATCAGAGTTTTTATTTTATATCCCAATTTTATTCAGATAAAATGTCTACAAGAAATTTGGAAAGGCCTAATCAAATCATTGAAATTTTTTCAAGGCACACATTAACCCATGCATTAAAATTGTGATCTGCCCTTAGATACAAGGTTCTTACCACCGAAAGGAGGAACATCCATTTGAGGAATCTGAAAGGACAGTAGCGCCTTCTTTAGCCATGCAAGATGGCTGGGTTTGTTCCACTGGAGGTGGGGAAGCCACTTGTTGCCTCCAGCCTCTGCAAATTCAGTTACAGGCCAGGACAAATCCCTAAGATCTTCTGAAGTGGCAACTTCAGCCAAAAACTGTATCACACTGTTGTAAAGTTCTATTATGATGCTAGGGTCTTGAGAGGGTAACCCAGCCATATGTCTCTCCCACTTGTCTTGGTAGAAAGCCTGGGTGAAATTACAGTGAAGACCATCTTCAAGGTACTGCATGATGGTCTGGCAGCAAAGTCTAATGGATTGTGGACACTGAGTGACCAACCACTGTACTGCCTCAGAGAGCTGTAGATAAAAGCAGAGACAATAAATTCACAAACTGACAAGAGAAAAGATAAATAAAGTTGTTGGACTGACAGAAAGATTTCTCAAGTCAATAAGTCACCTTCCACGACTGAGGATGGATTTCAACTTGGGTCTCCCAAATACCAGTCCAGTGGCGTTATACCATCATTTTTACATCTAATAAATTATTTTTGTTATATCAACCTTTTAGCCAACTTCTTAGACCTTTATTTCCATGGAGAATGAAAAAAAAGTCAGTATGTTGACTTGATCATTTCTAATATTGTCTAGAGTATGCAATGCTCTCTTTAAAAGATTAAGAATCAACTACAGAAAAACAAAGTAAATCATCCAAGAGCAATCATAAATATGTGAAGAAACTAAAATAAAAATATCAATAGGGGTTTAAAAGTGGTTTCCAAGAATCAGAAACAGATGACACAGGATTTATTTCCAGGATTCATTATGAGAAAACTTTGCTTTGTTCTAAAAAGATTGATATTAAATGCAATATTTAGAATGTAGTCAAGAATAATGTTCTCCTATTATAACAGCTGATGGACTTAGGCAAGACAAAGGTGTTTCAATTCCATCTATAGGTGCCTATGGAGCATCTGTCAATAATTCCTTAAAACAACTGTGATCTTTCCAGGAATCATATAGCTGCCCTTTGTTGCTGCAATGGTTTTCTAGGAAAACACATGTTTATTCTGGGCATGGATTACAAACTTCTTCCATTGAAAATTCTTACCTTGCTGGAACCCTGTAAATCATTGACAGAACCTGGGATTTCAACAATACTGTAGTTTGATATAAGTTTAGCTGAAATCAAGTCAGGCAGCATCAAACCTTTGAAAACAAGAAGCCGCACTTTAGTCATCTAATGGAGAGAATAAAGAGGACGAACTTGATAAAGGCAGAGGAGTTTTACTACCAGGGCAACAGGTAAACACTGTTTAAAACAATGCTTCTCAATTATTTTGTTATGCCCCCACCCAGGAAGAAGTAAACATTTCATCAGCCCCCCCTTCTCCCCAACTCTCCGCTGAGACTGGGAGTTGATCAGCTGTGCTTCTGCGAAGAAATAATAATAATAAAAAGATAATTTCAACATCGATGTTATGCCAGCAAAAAGAAGACAGAGGACAATTTTTTTAAAAAGCAGCTTATAGGCAAGAAACTGAGAGTTACCTTTCACCCCAACTGCTAAATTTCTCCCCCAACCCTGCATACACCCACCCCCTCCTCCTCCTCATTTGCCTTGTTTGTTCCAGGGGTTGCAACCAAAGGCTTATTAGCTAAATGCCCTCCCCCTCCCGAATCTGTGTCTTTTGTTTCACCACCACTGAGATCGCCTCTTCTTCCTAGCAACTTTTTCTTTTATTCAGTTAAGAATGCTGCCCTTCATTTATTTATTTATTCCTCCGTCCCTCCCTCCCTCCCCCCTCTCTCTCCATGAATCTGGGCATGATTAAGTGAGGCTGTGCTTATTTTCTTCTCGGAGTTTGGGAAGTAGAGGGCAGGGCAACGAGACCCCTGCTTTGCCTGCTTCCCCCCCCCCAACACACACACATATGCAAACACACCTTCCCCCCTCCCCGCAACTCTGGGTCTGGGGACTGTTTCACTTGGTTCTGACTGCCTGTTTACGCATCTGTTTGGAGGAGAGTGCGAGGTTCCCGGGTGGTGGATTGGCTGACTCGAGTTCGCCAACCCTAAGATGCCTCCATCGCCGGTCCCTGCTCTTCACCCAAAATTCCTAAAGATGGCGGTGCCCACAGACCACATGTCCCCCTGGCATCGCTCCACACCCCACTATTTAAGAAACACTGATTTAAACCCAGATGAGGAAGTAGGGTTATGAAACATCTCAAACATATACGTCCCTAATTTGTATGATATATATAGGTACTCTTTGACTTATGACTACAGTTAAGCTCCAAATTTCTGTAGTTAAGCAGTGCAGTTGTTAAGTGAATAGCATTCCATTTTATGACCTTTCTTGCCATGGGTATTGAGTGAATCATTACAATTGTTAAGTGAATCATGTGATTAAGTGAATTTGGTTTCCCCCGTTGTCTTTGCTTGTCAAAAGTCGGCTAGGAAAGTCACAAATGGCAATCACATGATCCTGGGATTCTGCAACTATCATAAATACATGCCAGTTGCCAAGCACCCAAATTTGATCACATGACCATGGAATGCTACATTGGTTGTAAGTGTGAAAACCGATCATAAATCACTTTGTTCATTGATGTTGTAACTTCAAACAAATTGTTGTAAGTCAAGGAGTACCTCTAAAATAGGAAGGAAGCACATTTATATTTGCAAAGATTATTTTGCCATAGCAATCTTAATTTAAAAAAAATTGAGGTCTATGTAGCATCTAGGGCTGACACACAACTTTTTATCCTCTCCAGATATGCACAGGAAGAAACAAGGACAACTATACAAACAGTCTAAGATAGGGGTCAGTAATCTTTACAGGATTAAATATATCAAATGCTAGGGGACAGATTAATTAGTATGTCCGTATACACATTCATGTAATTTGCTCTCCCTTTCATATAGTTGCATGTACAAAATTTTTCTATACAGTCTCCTATGCAACTTCTCACTACATGATCTGCACTCATGCATGAAAGTCTCAGCAGGTATTTATGGAGGCTTAGTACTAGCTAGCTCCATTTTTAGGGGGAAATAGCAACCAACATTATCATCCAGTTAAAAAACTTCTTCTGAGAAGATTCAGCTCTAGCTTTCATTGACAAAAGCCTAGATTTTCTATTTAGAGTTCTAAACTCTACATTATTTATAAGCTGATTAAATTTGTTTCTATCTTGGATATTGCCATAAATGATTTATATTAGTTGAACGTTCTTTACATACCTTTCTCTACTTCCTTTTTCACAGTCTCATTTCCAAGACTGGGGACAAGAACCACAAGAGGTAATTTGGGTTGGAAAGGTATTACTTGAAAGAGCCGTTTCAGCTGAAGTAAGGCTGAAAGCCAATATATATCTTCCTCTGCAGGATCATCACTTCTTACTTGAGGCGATAGAAGAAGAAATAGCCCACTAGTTCCAAGTAGTTCTTTCAAAGTTTCTGGGTCTTCAAGTTCAGAAGTGCCAAGTGTCCCACAAGCCACCTACACAGGACATTTATAGAAAGAGGGGGGGAAATGCCCACTTTAAAATTCAGAAGCATTCTTCAAAGTCTGCAATAAAGTTTGGTGAATAAAAGAGTTCTCAAAAACATTACAAATCCAAGGATTCAGATTTTTAAAATTTTCAAATAGAATTTTAAAAAACATTCTGATGGCAGTTTAGTTTTAATTTATATTTCTAAACCACCTATCTCCCTCAAAGAGGGGCACTAGTTGCTGGAATAAAGCCTGGTGCAAGCTCACTGCCTTCTAATATCACATTTGTTAGTAAGATTTAAACCAATGTTTCCCAGCCTTAGCCATTTCTGGGCATATGGACTTCAACTCCCAGAATTCCATTGCCAGCATGGCTATTGATAAGAATTCTGACAGGTGAAGTCCATACTCTTGAAAATGGCCATAGTTGGGAGACATTGATTTAAACCCACCAGTCTAGAAATGAATTGAAATTCTCACAGAGTTTCCATGGCTGTAGGTGGACAAACCTGAAGTCTTCCTAGCCCTTAACTACTAACCCAGACTTACTTTAAGTTTTCATGCTTCTGTTTCTGAAGCTCTCTTTCACTCTAGCATAGCTGAACTTAAAGTAGCAATCAATCTACAGGCTCTGTTCAAGACCCTCTTTTCTGATTATGGATTTCATTTCTTTACCTATGTCCTGCCCAGGGATGGGTTGCTAGGGGTTCGCAGGGGTTCAGGAGAACCTCTAGCTAAGATTCTGTGCAGTTCAGAGAACCCCCAAATTCCACTTTTGGCTGGCCCTGCCCACCCTACACTACCCCTCCCAGGACTCCCCACAAAACCAGTTTTGGATGCAGCTAAGTGCAGGGCATGCACAGAATCTGAAAAATGGGCCTACTGGAACTTCGGGAAAGCCGAAATGGACCCATTTCTTTCCTCAAGAGGGCCTCCAGAGCCTGGGGAAGCAGTTTTGACCTTCCCTGAGGCTTGAGTAAAGCATCTGAAACTCAGGGAAGGTAAAAAAGGCCCCCACCAGCGTAGTGCAGGAGGCTGACTAGGCCGTGCCCACCATGGCCACACCCACCCAGCAACTGGGCAGGAACTCCTTGCTAAAATTTTTGAAACCCACCCGTTCCCGCCTTCCCACCATCTTTGAATCACTACAGCTACTTTGAGAACGTGTTTTAGACTATCAGTCAAGATAGTGGCATCAGAAAATTATTACTTTAGCAGACCTTTATGCACACACTAAGACAGGTTTCTTGATCTTCTTGTGACTGGAGAGATGTATGCAGTGCAAGTGTTTGAATTCTGCTATTTGCCTGAGATGCAAATTCCTTTTCATTTCTGTTGATTTGAAACTTTGCTTTCAACCATTCCATTAGAATTCTATAATCAGAAAAGAAAAGAAATAAGTACTTTCAGAACTGTATCACAGATTCCTAGTACTATGTCCAATTAAACTGTCAAATATCTGTTATACAAAAATATTAATTTATCAAATGGTATAAGATTATGATGAATATATATTTAATTAATATTAGACTTTGAAGCACTATTCCGCATTTAGGGAGATTTCATCCTAAAAAATGCTTTTATTACTATTGTAAAATCTTACGGTTCTTGTTTATAGTTGTCATTCTAGCTATTTTATTTTATTTTATTGTTTGTTTGTTTGTTTGTTTGTTTGTTTGTTTGTTTGTTTGTTTGTTTGTTTGTTTGTTTGTTTGTTTGTTTGTTTGTTTGTTTGTTTGTTTGTTTGACTTATATGCAGCCGTTCTCCGAGGACTCAGGGTGGCTTACAATATATATAAAATACCAAAATCAGTTTGAAATCCAATGGTTAAAATATTCTAAAAACTCCCAAATGTAAAAACATATAAACCTACTCACTGACACCGCAGTCATACTAAGGGCCAGGGCCAGATGTTAAAGTTCAGCGGCCCCAGGCCTGCCAGCACAAGTAACTTTTTAAAGCCTTCCAGAAGGCCAGGAGAGTGGGGGGTAATACGAATCTCCAGAGGGAGTTGGTTCCATTTGTAACATCTTTTGTTAAACAGTGGAAATATAGAGCATGATTTGCAGTTGCAATGTGTATTTTCTCTACTGTATTTTTATATTCTTGTGTATTTTTTGTATTTTCTCAATTTGGTTCTTTGGTTAAAAAAAAAAAAGTCTAGTCCTATAGTCCCTAAGTTAACCAACCATTTAGTTCTACTTCACATTATTGATTTTATATATGGTATAAAGATACCATAGCGTTTACTTTTCTAGTCCAGTGCTGAGAAAAGACAAGAAAGGAAGCATTCTGCTGTATTATAGAAAAGGAAAAAAGTACAATATACAGTGAGAAGCCCAGAATAAAATATAAGCTCACTAGGATATCTTCATCTACAGCAATGCAGCTTTAATGCAGCTGTTGAAGTTTTTTAATATAAAATTGATCGCACTCTTAGCCTACAAACTGTCCAAAAATAATTGTACTGATTGGGTAGTGACATTGATACTGCCTTGAAGTTTTAATCCTCTCTTCCCTGCTCTGTATTTATAAAACAGAAACTGTGTTCAAATGCTAGCCTGCAAACTATAAACATGCAAAAGGATATTTACTTTTCCAGGGAATAATGATTTTGTCTTAAAAAATTTATCTAGATTTAATCTAAGAATATGCAGAAAATACTTTCCAGACTCTTGCTCCCAAAATTATCTGCTCCTGCCACTCTAATGTAGGCCCATATAACCTGAAGAATTTAATCCAGGTTATCTGAAGTACAATCTCCAGAAACCACCTTCCAAAGGTAATGTTCAACGGGACAGCATTAGCATAATATCAAATATATGGGAAGAAGTCTTCGGAGAGGGGCGGCATACAAATCCAAATAATAAATAAATAAAATAATAGTATCCTTAATTTAACTTAATTTTCATTGAATGCAAATATAATTAAAATATTATTTACTTTTTAAATTTGCCCTCTAGATTCAAAGGTTAAATGAGGACATGAAAAATTTAAGCCTTACTGCTGGGAAAGCCACCCTTATGGAGGCCAGCCAATATAATACTTCTTCATCCATGGGTTTAGAAGACAGGAGGCAATAATGGGAATTAGCCTCCAAATATTAAAGATTTTTCTTCTCACAAGAAAACAATGGACAACGGAAAAAAGTACATATGCTTGCTTCCTGTAACAAATAAAAAAGCTCTCCTCTGGTGATAGCAGAGAACTCTGAGGAATTGAAAATGTGGCAAATGGGCCAAATAAGTGAGAAATTAGTAAGCATTTGAAAGAAATAGCAAAAGAGGTTTTAAAAGCAGAACAAAAATTATCCTAGAAGACTGAAATTGTGAACAATGTACTTAGGAGCTGAAATACTTTGTTAGATAACAGCATATTATTACTAACAAGATATGAGTGGGAACAATAATTTACCAACAATATCCTATTCAACCTGAGAAATTCACAATTGACACACTAACTGTGACTTTTTTGCAATTCAAATAGTACCTGCTGGGATCTTCAGCAGGATAGTAATCATAACTTGGCAACACCAGCAATGCTTTCCAAAAGATCTTTTCTTGTTGCATAGGAATATTTTCAGCAATTAATGATGGTAGATCTAGTGGACTCCATGCTGTATCTCTGAGACACACAACATAATATTAAAATATGTAACCATATTCATTGTAGATTGTATTTCCTAAAGAGTGTTTCAAGAAAAATTGCCATTTCAAGTTATTTACCTTGATAAATAAGAATAAATCTAAATAAAACCTTTTGAAAATTTGTTTCCAGAACAAGCCTATGTTTTAATTTAATAGTTGCGACAACAATCATCTTAATGGTTTATTAAATGGTTAAAACATACTAGTTTATAACTTGATTTCTCCCCCCCTAAAAATATACTCCAAAACTTTAGGGCATGTAAAAAATCAATTTATAAAATCTTGTTAAAAAGTACTTTTGCAGGTGATACACTAGATGAAACATCATTTATATAATTAATAGTTGTTTAAATGCATTTTAAAACTCATCGTACAGAGACAAATCAGAGAAGTTTGCTGGGCAGGGCAGTAAGTTTTTGACTTTTCTCCTGCATCTAGTAATCCATTTCCAGTGACATATGTAACATAAAGATCTCTTCTCTGTTCAAGTGTCACAAAATGCATTTCTCATAAAACCAGTATGGATTCCTTTTTGCTTCAAAATATATTGAATTCTTAAATCTCTCATGACTTTAGTTAGATTAGAATGATTGACAGTAACCTTAAAGCTTTTAGTTCTAACATAATTTAATTAAAATCCAACATACTGTAATAACTGCTGATAAAAATGCTGTACTTTCATTTGGTGGATGGTCTTGTTCCGTAGCCATTGAAACCTGAAAATAAATACCGCTGTATGAATCACTTGACTGTATCAAACAGCAAATATTTCTCATTCGTACTTAGCCAACACCTGGTGCCGTTTGATTTGTCAATTTGCATCTAACATTCAACCAAAGTCAAGAATATCTTCCTATTTCCTGATATGATACAACTACAAATTGTTACAATGCTGTTATTTATATTGTGAACAAATCCAATACATCTTAGAAAAATATCTGCTAATTGTCAAAACATTACAGAAGTAGATATAAATCTGAATTAATCATGATTTGCTATGCAAAGAACATCAATTTAAATATTCCTGAAATATTTTTAAATATTTAAATATTTAAAAGTTTAAATATTTAAATATTTAAAAGTTTAAATATTCCTGAAATATTTTCTTTGATAGAATAACTCAGCTCTACTTTATTTATTTTTTTCATGCTGACCCTCTTTTTAGGCCCTTTCCCAATAGTGAAAGTGATAAACCCAGTCACTGTGCAGCTTGCATTCTAGGGAAAATTTGCCCTGTATTTTATTGCAGCTTGCTTATGCCAGTAATAAGGTGCAATATAAGAAACCTAAACACCACCTCCCCCAGTAATAATACACGGGGGACACACTATGAAGTGAAAAAAAATTTAGATTCTCGTATATTTAGAGTCAATTACAATATTTAACTCATTGGAAGGGATATCCTTTTTTTGAGGCCACTCGTGTTAAAAGTTGGAATGTAAAAGGTGACAAACTAATTAAACAGTTCTATGAAAATGACCCAAACAAATCAAAGGGTCCACCTGTGGGGGGGGAGGAGAGCAAGTTGAAGGTGATATTAACCCTTGTGTTCTTTTGCAGGACATGTTTTATCTTGGGGGGGGGGGCTGAAGCCATCGTTTTGAGTTAGAGACTCTGGCCTGCCACAAATAGAATAGTACTGTAGGAATTGGGGAGGGGTGGTTCCATGAGAGGAAAAAATGCTAGCCACAACAAATTCTTTCCAGAGATTCAAGGCCATCCTTTGTTCAGCACCAGCCAGAAATACAGGGAAGAATTGTGGACATTGAGAGAACCGGAGTGGTCCATGTGATGAACATGGGGTGTGGGGATGAGGGATGAACCTTAACCTGGCTGGAGAACTGTAGGAAAAGTTAGTATCAGGTTTGAAGTGACTCGAGACAGCAAGTGAACGAGACGGTTCTCTTTATTATCAGCTCTTTAAGAAGTGACTGTCAGCTGGAACGCGTCTCAGCTGGGCAAGGGAAAAACCGGCTCTATTTATACAATTTTTTTCCCGCTCAAAACGAGCTGTCAGCGCCTTTACCAATCAGACGCAACCTATTTACATAGTTTCCCCGGTAACAGTTTACACAGAAATATACAGAGTACTCAACACCCCTCCCTTTCTAGAAAAAAAAACCATACAGATTACTCAGAGAGCCATGTGATGTATTCAGCCAATCGGTGCGGTCTTTGTATGTTCCTTGTGGACCTGCGCAGTTCAGTTAGTCCTTCGCCGTCGGCAGAAGAGGAGGTCGGTTCGTCGGTACCTCCTCTGGCTTCCAAGGGCCCAGGCTGAGCTCCGGCCCCCAGAGTCGAGCTGGCTGGCACATCACCGACCTCTGCTGACGAAGATGGCTCCGTGGTGCTGGCCGAGCAGCTTCGTAGCGGTGAGTCCAAATTTAAATCCATTAATGTTGGAGTTGCGTCGTTCACCATTGGGTTTTCTGTGTGTACAATCGGTGTTTTAACACTAGGCTCAGTTTCTGGGCACCTCCTTAGATGATCGATGTGCCTAGTCCATACTCGGCCATCGTTTAACAATATTAAATATGTTTTTGGTGCTTTTTGTTGTAACACGGTACCCTTAAGCCACTTAAGGCCTCCATCAAAACCCCTTGCAAATACACATTGCCCCATAAACATATGTCTCTCAGCATTTCCAGACATGTAATTATTTGTACAGAACATAGGGTGTAATCTATCCAAAGTTGACCTGAGTTTCCTGCCCATAAGAATTTCTGCAGGGCTTCTGTGGGTTTTTGCATTTGGAGTTATGTGTTGTGCCAATAAGAATTCATCTAGATGCTCTTGCACCTCCCCAGGGCCAGCCCTTTTTAATGCCTCCTTGGCAACCCGAACATATCTCTCTGCCAATCCGTTCGCCCATGGCGAAAAAGGAGATATGAGGTCGTGCCTTACCCCTAACTGGTCTAGGAAGAGTTCAAACTGTCTGGCTGTCAGTTGGGGCCCATTATCAGAAACTAATACATCTGGACAGCCATGCGTGGCAAAGAGATGGCGTAAAGCTTTTATAGTTGCGCATGTGGTGATGTTATGCATTACTATTATCTCGACCCACTTAGAATATGCATCTACTACAATTAAGAAGTATTTTGAATCAATGGGACCAGCGAAATCTATGTGTAATCTTGACCAAGGCCCCTTGGGTTGCTCCCAATCCATGGGCGTTGTTTTTGGAGGTCTTGGCCTTGACTCCTGACAAGGGTCACACTTGGACACCCACCTCTCAATGTCGGCATCAAGTCCTGGCCACCAGAAATGCCCCCTTGCTAGCCCCTTCATCCTTACGATGCCTGGATGACCCACATGCAGCATATTCAGAACTTTAGACTTTCAACTTTCTGGAATTACGACCCGGTCACCCCACAATAGACATCCTTTAACATAGGATAGTTCTAACCTCTTACTTTTGAACTCAGACATGTCTGTTCCCATAGTTTCATTGTTCCATCCCTTAAGAACACAATTAATAACCTTCATGAGAGTGGGGTCTTTAGTTGTATGCTCCGCCACTTCTTTGGCAGTTGTCAGGGGGTTATCAGCTAAATCTATCAGTAAGACATCAGCAGAAGGGGCAGGGTCTTCTACTAAATCAGGAATGGGGCATCTGCTAAGGCCATCCGCATGGTTAATGGTTGTCCCTCCTTTATGTATTAGCTCATATTGGTATCCTGACAAAAAAATACCCCATCTTAGCAAGCGAGGGGACATGAAGGGTGGAGTTGGTCTGTCTGGGGCTAGAAGGCCTAACAATGGTTTGTGATCGGTTACCAATTGAAATTTCCGACCAAAAATGTAGTTGTGGAATTTTTTTACCCCTGATACTAATGCTAAAGCCTCTTTGTCCAGCTGACTGTAGTTTCTTTCTGTGCTGGACAGTGTTCTGGAGAAGAATGCGATAGGGGCCTCCGTACTGTTAGGCAGCACATGAGCCAGTACACTACCCACCCCATAGGGAGAAGCATCGCACGTAAGACGTAGGGGGAGTAACGTACTGTACTGTACCACTACGCTTTTGGACGTTAAGAGATTCTTTATTCGGGAAAAGGCTTCACTTTCAAGTTTCCCCCATTGCCAAGGAACTTCCTTCTGAAGCAGCCGGTGTAGAGGTTCTGCTGCTGTGGCCTTCTGCCTCAAAAAAATAGAGTAGAAATTAAGTAGCCCTAAAAAGGCCTGCAATTCTGACTTACTCTTGGGCTCTGGGGCCTCTTGTATTGCCTTGACCTTATCACTGGTGGGATGGATCCCTTCGCCATCAATTGTGTAACCCAAAAAATTAACACTTCTGGTTCCCCATACGCATTTGCCAGGTTTAACTTTGAGGCCCTTGTTCTGCAGTCTGGTTAGAACTTGTCGTATTCTTGAGTTTAACTGGGTCTGATCCCTTCCTGAAATTAGAATGTCATCAAAGTAAGGTATGGTTCCCCCTATTCCTGTTAGCAACCGCTCCATCAAACTCTGAAAAATTCCCGGGGCTACACTGACTCCAAATTGCAATCGGGTGCATCGGAAAGCCCCCCTATGGGTGACAATAGTTTGTGCTAATGATGTAGGTTCGTCCACGGGGAGCTGCTGGTATGCCTGGGCAAGGTCAATCTTTGCGAATACCTTCCCTTCCCCTAGGGAGTGGAGTAAGTGTTGCACTACAGGTATGGGGTATGGATGATGTTGTAAGGCTCTATTTAGGGTTGATTTGTAGTCTGCGCAGACTCGCAAAGAGCCATCTTGTTTGAGGGGAGTGACAATTGGGGTTTCCCATGGAGCTTGGTCTACTGGAACTAAAATGCCTTGATGGATGAGTTTGTCTAATTCGATATCTAATTTAGGCAGCAATGGTAAGGGAACTCTCCGTGCTTTGAGGCGGATTGGAGGCACTTTAGGGTCAAGGGAAAAAGATATAGGTGGCCCTGTATATGTACCCAGAGTTGGACTAAAGACGTCTGGAAATTCTTTAACAAAATCAGGAATATCAGAATGTGCTATTTTGTGGATACCTGAAATCCCTATGCCCAGGGGAGCCATCCACTCTAAGCCTAAAAGGGAGTGTGTTGGTCCTGACACCTCTAGCATTGGAAGTTCACCTTTAAAACATTTGTAAACAATTGGTACATTTAACATACCTAGGACAGGAATTAGTACCCCTTGAAAATCCTTAATACTTAAACTAGAATGCATTAAATCATTTTTGCTAATATGAGGCATATATAGTTTGACCTTTGTCCAAGGCATAATGCTATATCTAGAACCAGTGTCCAGTTCCATCTGGCATGGTTTTGAATTTAGAAGTAAAGAAATATTAATTTTGGCTTTGTTGGTTGTTACCGTATTATTAATTGAAATGTCCCGGTTACCTCGTAAGTAGTCGCGGTTATAATTGGAGTGCTTGTTGCGGCCGAAAGATCGGAATCCTCTGTTTCCGCGTGGTTGATTGTTGAATTTGGTTGCTCGTGGAGTGGAGAATGTGTCCTCCGGTGCGGGGGCTCGACATGCTTCGGCTATGTGTCCCCGGCGGCCGCAACGGCGGCAATCGGCATCCCGGAAGGGGCATTGGTGGCGTGGATGGTTGCCGCGGCAACCAGAGCACGGAAGAAATTGACGAGGCTGCCTCATGGGTTGGAGGTGGTCTTGCCGGATTAGAAAGCAGTCGTCTTCAGGGGTCGTAGGCGGGCTGTCTTCGTTTGGAGAGTTGGCTCTTCGAGTAGGCGAAGTGATGTGAGCCACGACTTCCTGTTTGTCGTTTTGTTTCAGCTCTTTTGCAGCCGCCTCAGCAACTTCCGCGGTTTGGGCCAATTTGATCACATTTTGGAGTGAAGGCTCCTCTTCGGTCAGGAGCTTGTTCCTGACAGTTGAATTTCTCATCCCGAAGATGAGGGCGTCAATTAGGCGGGCTTCCGGGTTTTCAAACCGGCATTTTGACAGCACGGTTCTCAGGCGCGTAGCGTATTGGTTGATTGTTTCTGCCTCCAGTTGTCCCATTCTGGAAAACTGGTGTCTGTAGACGATCGCCGGCTTCGTCGGTTTGAAGTGGTCGGAGAGCTTCGTTTTCAGTGAGTCCCAGGAGATGGAATTCGCCGGAGCCGGGTCGGTTAATGTCTGGGCGAGATCGAACATCTCCGAGCCGCAGTAATTTAAAAAAATTGCCCTCTTCCGATCGCTGTCGGCTTCTCTCATACCAGCAGCCTCGAGGAAGACGTCGAACTTCGCAAGGTATGCGTCCCATGTAGTTTTCTCCGGGTTGAAGAATTCCGGAGCTCTCCCGACAGGCAGGGAATCCATAGCGGCAAGCGAAGGCTCGTTCTTCCGTCGTCGCCAGGTGAAGTGACTCGAGACAGCAAGTGAACGAGACGGTTCTCTTTATTATCAGCTCTTTAAGAAGTGACTGTCAGCTGGAACGCGTCTCAGCTGGGCAAGGGAAAAACCGGCTCTATTTATACAATTTTTTCCCCGCTCAAAACGAGCTGTCAGCGCCTTAACCAATCAGGCGCAACCTATTTACATAGTTTCCCCGGTAACAGTTTACACATAAATATACAGAGTACTCAACAAGGTTGACTACAGTTCATAACCAACATGGCTCTCTTAATAAATTGGAACTTGGGAAAAGGCCAAGGTTTGGACTCTGATTTATTTCTTGGGTGCTAATTGGAACGCAGACAAAGGTTACCAACTCTGACCATATCCAGGCCTTTTAAGATATTTAAAAAATGAATATGGCAGGACTGAATACAAATGTACAGCAAATTAAAATCTCTGTATTTGGGGACTAGTATTTGGTAAAAGGAAATCAATGTATAGACCTCTCTCTCGTGATTGATTTACCGCAATTACATACAGGTAGTCCTCAATTTACTATCATAATTGGGGTTGCAGTCTCAATCATTAAGCGAACCAGTTCTTAAGCGAGACTTCATGTGATTGCCCACGTGACTACTTCAATCAATAACTGCAATGTCATCACTCTTGATTGTGGTTGTTAAGTGATCGTGTGGGCTGTTAAGCAGGATCCCAGGTAAGAGCATTGGGTATCTCAGGTGTTGGGGAGACACTGAATAATCCACTCAGGAGCTAAAAATCCTTCCTGCCATAATACAAACAGAATTTTCAGCTCCTGAGTGGAGAGGTATGTGAGAGCTTGTGTCAGACGTCTCAGGACCACCTCTTTTGCCTTATTGTGCGGATCCTCCACTTTTTGCTTGTTTTTTGACTCCTTTTTGTCTCTGGGGCTTAAAGAGCTGTCTGCCAAATAAGTTCAGCTCCTCTCCATGCATAAAAAAGAACATCATCAACAGGCTCAGAAATAGATCTGAAATCTTGAGGAGCAGCTTCCCTCAGAAGGTCATCTTGCTAAGTGGCAGCATCTTGCTACCTTCCCTGCCAGTTTCTACATAGACCTTCTAGGAAAGCCAACAGAGAAAAATGCAAATGGTGATCACGTAATTGGCAACTGGCTGTAAATCATAAGTTAAGGAGTAGCTGTATCAATTTAAATTAATTTATTTTAGATTTAAACTGAAATAGGGAAAAAAGCTAGACGTTATTTAAGAAAACAAACTTTGAAGTACCGTATATACTCGAGTATAAGCCGAGTTTTTCAGCCCAAAAAATGGGCTGAAAAACACAGCCTCGGCTTATACTCGGGTCATTGACAAAGTCACCACACGAGGGCGCCATTGCTTGAGCCAGAGCGAGGAGGCACCAGCTTTTGTCCCCTCTCGCACGCCGTAGTTCCTCTCCCTAGCTCAAGCAGAGGCAGCCATTTGCTCCAACCAAGAGGGGGAAAAAGTAATGGTGAGTAACTATTCCTTGCTCTCTCTGCATTAGTATTTTGTGGTAGTTGCTGTCCTTGCTTGGATAGGATCTAATAATGTGTTATGAGGCAGAGCTAGACAGGAATTCTTTTTCTATCTGTCTATCTTTCTATCTATCTATTTTTCTATCTAACTATTTTTCTATCTATCTATCTATCTATCTATCTGTATCTATTTCTATCTATCTATCTATCTATTTTTCTATCTGTCTGTCTGTCTGTCTATCTTTCTATCTATATCTATCTGTATCTATCTATCTATCTATCTATCTATCATCTATCTATCTGTATCTATTTCTATCTATCTATTTTTCTATCTTTCTATCTATCTATTTTTCTATCTATCTATTTTTCTTTCTATCTATCTATCTATCTATCTATCCGTATCTATTTCTATCTATCTATCTATCTATCTATCTATCTATCTATCTATCTATTTTTCTGTCTGTCTGTCTGTCTATCTATCTTTCTATCTATATCTATCTATCTATCTATATATTTGGTTTTCTATGCTGATAACCTCACAGCAGCTAATGCTGAAGCTCTTCTTTGGATACACTTATTTATTTGTTTGTTTGTTTGTTTATTTATTTAATTGGATTTGTATGCAATCCCTCTCCAAGGACTCAGGGTGGCTCACAGCATATATAAAAACAGAACAATAATGTAAATCCAATTAATGATGAGAAGGAATCCAGTTTTGAAGGATTTTAACTCTTAGGTTTTAGCTTTGTTCCTGATCGAGCTACTTTTTTTACTTTTTAATTTATTGTTAATATTGTTAATTTGTTTACCCTCTTTTAAATTTACAGAGCTAGTTTACTGGTTTTCTTTAAAATAAATATTCTAAAACGTGTCTCAATTAATGTAATTTTATTGTTTTCCATTTTTATAAGTTACCAGTAGCCATTGCATTTTCTAACCTCGGCTTATACTCGGGTCAATACGTTTTCCCAGTTTTTGTGGCAAAAATTGGTGCCTCGGCTTATACTCGGGTCGGCTTATACTCGAGTATATACGGTATACAAAATTTAAGCTAATCAACCAAACACAGAGATGAAAGATCTGTAGCTCTCTGGAAGTGATGAATTATAGCTCCCAGCATCTCCCATTGTTAGCCAGCATCACTGCTATGATGGGATCCTGAAAGAAATGTCCTGGGAAACAGTTTCAGTATTTTCCTATTCAAGCAGCCGCCTTACAACTTATCAATCTGAGAACTCCTTAAAAGTTATAAAAAGTGCAACTGAAGAATGAGGAGAAATGTATTGCTCTCAGGGAAAGGATATTAGAAGAATGGCAGGAGTTCAGAGGAAATATCCTGCTCCTCCCATCTCAAATAGTAAGTCTCCCTAGGCAGGCTGCCCTATAAATGACACATTGTTGGTTTAGATCACAAAGTTTTTACACAAGCAGCAAGCAAAATGCTTGATGTAGATGTATCAGAAATGACTGGCCCTAATTCTCTGCAGCATATATCCTCCAACGTTAACAGAAAGACCAGGGAAGTGAACAAAGAAAAAAAAGGAACCGATTCCTCAGGATAACATACAAAGTACTGTGAGAAGTGGGAGTAGGAATGATATTATATCATTTGCATGATAACAATATCACTTAGACTTATATACAGTTTCACGGTGCTTGTACAGTCCGCTAACAAATTGGCCCCAACAATCTGGGTTCCCATTTTACCGACCTCGGAAGGATGGAAGGCTGAGTCAACTTTGAACCTGGTGGGATTTGAACTGCCACATTGCAGGCAGCCGCAGTAAGCAGAAGTAGCCTGCAGTACTGCACTCTAACCACTGTGCCATCATGGCTCATAATAATACCATGTTGCACATATCATTATCTATCATAGCATGGAGAGGAAAGAGGTAACTACTACATGCTCTTATTTCATGTATATGAGACAGTACTTACTGCAGGCAGGCAGTACTAAGAGTCCCGGCATGTCCCAAGTTCACAATTCTTTTAATTAGATGCTCCTTGGCAATTGGACACTCTGCAGAGGGTGAAAGGGCTTTCAATTTATCTTTTGGGTCTACATAACACGGTGCCGCTGGGAACGCTCTCATCTGTCGTTTCAATTTCTTTCGGGCCAAAACAGCTTCTTTCCATCTTCAAGAGAATGTACAAACAAGGTTCATTGACTGCCAAAATATACAACTTGCTAGAACACAGCAATTATTCTTTCAACTGTATTTTATCTGCTTGATACCAGATATTAACAAGTTCTTTATTATTATTATTATTATTATTATTATTATTATTATTATTATTATTTGTGTTTTTTTACAAATATGACATACAAGAAAAAAGAAAAAACATACGTAAAGACATACACATATAACATTTGGAAAATGAAAGTTTCCCCACTTTTTGGATTTTACGATATGTAAAACATATGACAATTAGAGATTAATGACAATTAGAAATCACAGGAGAATTTGCAAGAGAAGTATTTCCACAATTTAAAATTTAAGAGATAAGTTTTGTTGTGTAGTTATGTTCTTTAGAATAAGACTGCAAGAATAATGAAAAGATTTTACACATCTTATCCTGAGTTTATTAGTGGAAGACATATAATACAAGTAAGAGTAAATTAAATTAAAACTTCTCAAGAGCCAACGTTAATGCATTTGACGTACCTCTGTAAGTATTTGCAGAAACACTGAAGTTCTTGCAGGGTGTCCTTAGCATTTTGGAAAATTTCATCCTCCAAAAATGCATCCATCATTTCAGCACAGATTTCCTGTGAGCATCGGACAACGCGAGCCTTTTGATCTAATTCCACAGCATACCTAAGATATAATAAATTAATTTAACATATAGCTCAAGATAGATTATAGATTTCTGTCATAACACGTGCTTGAAATATTTCATTTTAAAGAAGAAATCAAGAACTGTTTAAAAATAAATGTTATGTCATCAATTAAATAACACTGGGATAAGAACTGTAATATAGATTAAATGGAAATTATTGATCACTGTATACAAAGTATCATTTCTCTAGTTCTGCAAAATTGAAGCAACAAGCCTGAACAAAATGGACATCTAAGTTGAACTAAATAATCATTTGTAAAATAAAAGAAATTATTTATTATTCCTGCATCATGAAAAATATTCTGGTTTATAAACAGTGGCTGTGAGAGAAGAAAACAACTCAGAAAAAAACTCTTTCTCCTCCACAGTACCCAATGCTTCCCTATTTCTGATTAACTTGCATAGGGAAACTGTTGAATTCAATGTTGGGGAAATTCTCAGTTTCTCAATTCACAAAAAAACATTACATAACCTATGAACATACAATGGTAGGAATACTAGATCCCATTTTGTTTATAGCTCAAAATCAGTTCACCAAATTTTGTATATCTATAATATAAATATTTTCAGATATATTTGTAATTTATATTTTATACTTGTTTCTTCTATGTATAACTTTCTGGTCAATTTTTTATATGTCATATATCTTTTTTATGGATTTCTTTAATACATATTGCCTTTTCCATTTCTACATAAATTCATTTACATATATGTCTTTTCCATTTTATACAGTAAGACATATGTGTACATCTAACTAATTAATATTTACACTTTTCATAAATTATATTCTAATACGAGTTTTTAAAATACATTTTATGGTCTTTTTTGATATCTGCTATTTCATTACAATCTCCAATTATATGGAATTCTTCATATTGTAATTCTATTATTATTTTTGTGTATTTTATTGTAGAATTCATATTGATTTGAATTTAGTGCATATTTATAAGGAATATAGTTTTCATTTCTGTCTCTAATTCTGCAATTTAGATTCCCCCTTCATCATCTGTATATTCCTAATTTTTTATTTTCCAATTGCTCTTTTTAAATGTAATATTACATCTGTATCAAGTTTTAGGAAAATTTTGGTTCTCTTTTTTGGTGCGTGGAATCCATTAATATTAATGGAGATCAATTTAATTTCTTCTCCCATTTCTATTTGTGTTTTCTTGTAGTTCTAGCTTCTCTTACTACCCTATTTGTTATTCTTTCTTCTTCTATCATCTCTTTTTCCTGTGTTCTTTTGTCTCTTCTATCTTTCTCTCTTTCCTATGTGACTTTTTTCCCCAACTTGTACTATCCAATACTTTACTTTCTTCCTTACTTTCTTCTTTGCCTTCCATCATGAAATATCTTTCGCAGAACTCCTGGGCCTTTTCAATTGAATTTAGTTTCCCTTTTTTTTTCTTACCAGGTTACTAAAATACCCTCTGGCACAGCCATCTAAACACTTCTTTGTGTTTTATAAGCTGGGATGTTAAGAACTGCTATTGTCTTCTCATGTTTCAGATCCATCTTGGAGTCTGCTTTAAAACTACAGTGGAACCTCGACATACGAGCAGCTCTACTTACGAGCTACTCGAGATAAGAGCTGGGAGGGGAGCGACATTTTTGTTCGCCTCCCGAGCTCACATTTGGGATACGAGCGCCAAGGAGCTGTCTCCTGAAGCCGAACACTAACTTCCGCTTTCGGCTTCAGGAGACAGCTCCTTGGCGCTCGTATCCCGCGTGTTTTAAAAGGTTGCAGCCGGCCTGGGGGGCTCGGGGGGGTGCTGGCAAGCCCCCCAGGCCGGCTGCAACCTTTTAAAACACGTGCGCCGCTTCGCGGCTCTCTGCTGAATCCGGAACGCTAACTTCCGCGTTCGGATTCAGCAGACAGCTGCGAAACAGCGCACGTGTTTTAAAACGTGGCAGCCGGCCTGGGGGGCTCGGGGGGAAGCCCCCGAGCCCCCCAGGCCGGCTGTAACCTTTTAAAACACGCGCGCCGCTTCGCAGCTCTCTGCTGAATCCGGAACGCTAACTTCCGCGTTCGGATTCAGCAGACAGCTGCGAAGCAGCACGCGTTTTAAAACGTGGCAGCCGGCCTGGGGGGCTCGGGGGGAAGCCCCCGAGCCCCCCAGGCCGGCTGCAACCTTTTAAAACACGTGCGCCGCTTCGCAGCTGTCTGCTGAATCCGAACGCGGAAGTTAGCGTTCCGGATTCAGCAGAGAGCTGCGAAGCGGCGCGCGTGTTTTAAAAGGTTGCAGCCGGCCTGGGGGGTTCGGGGGCTTCCCCCCGAGCCCCCCAGGCCGGCTGCCATGTTTTAAAACACGCGCGCTGCTTCGCAGCTGTCTGCTGTATCCGAACGCGGAAGTTAGCGTTCCAGATTCAGCAGAGAGCTGCGAAGCGGCGCGCGTGTTTTAAAAGGTTGCAGCCGGCCTGGGGGGCTTGGGGGCTTCCCCCCGAGCCCCCCAGGCCGGCTGCCACGTTTTAAAACACGCGCACTGCTTCGCAGCTGTCTGCTGAATCCAAACGCGGAAGTTAGCGTTCCGGATTCAGCAGAGAGCTGCGAAGCAGCGCACGTGTTTTAAAAGGTTGCAGCCGGCCTGGGGGGCTCGGGGGCTTCCCCCCGAGCCCCCCAGGCCGGCTGCCATGTTTTAAAACACGCGCGCTGCTTCGCAGCTGTCTCTGAACGCTAACTTCCGCGTTCAGCGGCAGCGGGTTTTTTTGTTGTTGCACGGATTAATTGACTTTACATTGTTTCCTATGGGAAACAATGTTTCGTCATACGAGCGTTCCGACTTACGAGCCTCCTTCCGGAACCAATTAGTCTCGTAAGTCGGGGTTCTACTGTACCTTTATTTACCTTTGTAGGTGAAAGTTTGTTCCCTTGTTTTTTTATAGATATTGTCCTTAGTTGTTCTTTTTGTAAATTTTATATGTTTTTTTTTTTTGCAATCGGTGTCCCCTTGCATAATTCGTGTAGACTCTGTATGCCTCAACGGGCATTCATTCCATCTACAGTTTAACAGTTATTAAAGTCTTCAACTATTGGTGGAGGGTTCTCTCAATGGAACCTGACAGACTCCCAAAAATGTGCTTAGAAGAACAGATGGGCACACCCCAACCCACTACATGGGTCAATCAACTTTCTCAAACTACCCTACATTTCAGCTTCTCAATACAACACCTGCTTTCAGCCAGACGTTAGGCCAAGGCAATATTCAAACAAGGAGTTTTAGATGTTAATGCACAAACTGATATTGAGGCACTTGCTAAGTGCAGGTCACTGAAATGGCTAGCCAAGAACAAAATATCCTTTCAACTAGAAAAATACCTGACAATGGGTCTGACCCAATACCATAAAACAGCTCTCACTATAGCAAGATTTGAGCAGTTAGATTCTATGGTTAAATACGGACGATTCCACCAAGTACCATATTTTGAGATAACATGCAATTTGCAGTGCACCAGAAATAGAAGACATTGCGCATGTGCTACTTAATTGTAAATTATACTTCTCAGTAAGACCTCAGTATTTACAGCCCCTACTTGACAAAATCATACACTGGGACTGTAATAAACAATTATCTTACTTTCTTCAGGGTATAAATTTATATGTAGTTTCTAGAACCGTTAAGTTTACAGTCAGGGCTGTTCAGATGTTATGGAACATACTGGGGTGGCATGCAAAGGAGATGAATTCACTTAAGAATATTTTATATCAGTACCTTACATTTGTTTAATATAATCCTTTGCATGAGTTATATTCCCATGTTTTACTACTCAATTTTGGCACATTATACTGCATTTTAACTTATTTATCAAAATTCCCTTTATTTTATCTAATTTTATTATATTTTAACCAATCGCAGTTTTATGACAACCAATGTGGTCCCTGTTTTTGCTTTGATATGATTGATTGACTAATCAAATAAAGTTGATTGAAAAAATTGTTTTTCTATAGATATTCTCCTTAGTTGTTGTTTTTGTAAATTTTATGTTTGTTTGTTTTTTGCAATTCGTGTCTCCTTGCATAATTCATGTCTCCTTGCATAATTCGTGTAGACTCTGTATCCCTCATCTATAACTCCCATCATGTCGTTTACTAATTTGCATCATTTCAGATGAGATTTCTTTAATCTTGTCACCTACATTTTCTTCTTTCTTTTCTTGAATGTTTTAAAATCCTAGGTGGTAGGAAGCTCTCTCCCCCTGTAAAAATATAATGGACTCTTCAAGCTTTTTGTTAACTGCTGTTAGTTTCTGCTTCATAATTTCTACTTTCTTGTCTGTCTGTTCCACTATTTTTATTTTATGTTGTTTTTCTGTTACATTATTTAGAATTTTTTCAATTTTTTCAACTATATTTTTTATGTCTCCTTTCATTTCTCCCATCTCTATTTTAATTTCCGCATGATGAACTTTTGTCTCTTCGTGGTTGTTATAGCTTCCTGTGTTTTAGTTATGGATTCTTGTGTCCTTGCTATAGTTTCCTATACATTTTGCACCATTAACTGCATGCTCTGCATATTGATTATTGAGCTTGTTTTATCAGCCCCTAACATTGTCTCAATCAATTTTATTGTTTTATTCCCTGTTTTTGTTATTACATTTGTACTTGTCCTTTTTAAACTTTGTACAATTTAATCCTAAATATTGCTCATATATCAAATTTATAAATATTATAATATCTCATAACCTTTTTACATTACTACTACACATGTTTCTTTTTTATCAGTCACTCTACTTTGTTCTAATTTCTAATTCTTAACTTGTCTTATTGATACTATATAACATAGTGTTGTATAATATTTTTCTATGACTTTAACTAATTTCTTATAATTTAATTGGTAAAATAGTTTATCTGTAACAAACCACCTTAATTCTGTAACAATTATAACAATAATTGAAAATGTATATATTTGAAACAGTACGTAGAAAAAGTGAAAAGAGAAGAGCTAAGAAAACATAATACTTATCAATCTTTTTTGTCAATTAGTGTCAATCAGAGTCCTGTTATTTGTAACAAAAATGTTGCTTATCAGCATTATTGTCTCTTCTGTTGTGTATAACATTTAATTTAAATTGCCCTTCTTCTAATCAAATATTCCTTTTATGGTTTATTGTCCCCTTTTGCAATGTAAATTGTCTTTTAAAACTTTAGATCCAAAGAAAAGTCTAATATCAAATTTATCCCCAAGTCCAGTTCTGTAGATTTTTTTTCTTTCTTTCTAAGTTGTTTGCAATCCACTTTCTTTAATGGCTTCTCTTCCAAAAGCTTGACATTTAACTTAATTCTTCCATCTTTAGCGCTTAATTCCACTTGTCACAATATTTAGTTTAAACCCACAGATCTTCTAAGTTCCCATTAGAAGATTGTATAACAAAGTTTATACATGAATCCCAGCGACCGGTTAGGTCCCACAGAGTTGGCCTTCTACATGTCCCAACAACTAGACAATGTCATTTGGCAGGAACTAGGTAGGGGAAGAGCCTTCTCTCTGTGTGTGAGTGGCTCTGAAATCAGCTTCCCACAGAGATTGGTACTGCCCCCACCCTTCTTGCCTTTTGTAAGAGTCTAAAGACTCACCTATGCTGCCAAGCTTGGGGTCATTAGATTCTCCCCCAGCTGATGAATATATAGTGAGTTTGATGACTGAATAGTTATGTATGTATTTTAAATAGTTCTTTAGTTTTTAGTTGTAAATTTGAATTTTAATTATTTGGATTTTGATATATATTGTCTCTTTTATATGTTGTAAGCCGCTCAGAGTCCTCGGAAAGGGGCAGCATATAAATCCAATAAACTTAAACGTAACTTAAACTTATAACCAAAAGAAATCCAAGATAGTTTCTCTCATTGCTTTTACTCTGACTTCTCCATTGTCATATCACTTCCTTCACATCTTTATGCTGTCAGTTCTTATTCAATTTCAGCTTCAACATCAGCAAACACTGCTTACTCATTTTTAGATTCTCAATCTTGGCACACAATGTATTCTTTGTTCTCATTCTCACCACATTCCAAAGGTTTTAACAATTTAGTTTGTTCTTATCTTTGTTTTAACAGTCCCTCGTCTGCTTCCTGCTATGTGGCTGGAACTGTCAAACTAGACAGGTTTTCTCCAGATGACTTCGGGAGGATTTTCCTAAGTAAATGGGTGTCTGTTTCATACCTGCTCATTCCCCCGTGTCCCCCACAAATTAGCAGAATTCTTCGGAATCTGCAATGCCCTGAACGGGCACTCAACTGCAGAAATTCATGCTGTGGGTCTGAAGTCGGTTCCCATACTTATTATTATTATTATTATTATTATTATTATTATTATTATTATTATTTATTAGATTTGTATGCCGCCCCTCTCCGTAAACTCTTTAGCACCACTAAAGTGATCACCACTGGAAGCCCTCACTTTCTTATAAGTGGTTATAATAACTATCTTTTATTTAAAAGTCTAAATCATTATGTTATTAAAAATAGGGAAAGGCCTAAACTGAAGAAAGAAATTTACTTCCTTAGATGCTCACTTACAGAAAAATAGCCTAAGATGTATAGAAAACAATACACAACTGACTGCTTGGAAACAGATATACATTTCATTATTTGAGCCGGAAACATCCACGGTAGGAAGAATGACAGATTATAAAGTGGCAGAAAGACAGCAAAAATGTTATTTATCCTGAGAGGAGTGGGGTTTTTTATATTTCATAACAAAGAATCCATTGCAAGAAAAAATGCATAATAATTATTTATGGAACAAGCATAATAAATCTAATAATGATAAAGATGTAACAATCTGCAAAGAATATAGTTCTGCAACTCACGTACTTTAGCTCCTTAACTGAAATTTCTTGTATTTCTTGCCTTATTACTTGTTCCATCAACTCTGCACCCAGTGACGTACTTAACATTTGTATTCTCTCTTCTTTTTCCCTTTTTTGCCTAAGATGACAATGGAATGAAATCCAACCATTATGTGTTAAGAAAACTTAAGGTAACAAAGTTTCTCAATAAAAAATTAGCTTCCTTCAAAATAAAGTATTGAGTATAACTTATTTAAACATTGCTAAGATATAAGTAATACTAAGTATGTTCTATTTAACTTACATCTTCTGGTTGTTGTATTGTCTGTCTGTCTGTCTGTCTGTCTGTCTGTCTGTCTGTCTGTCTGTCTGTCTTGAGTTGGATCAAGAACCATCTGTGTGCAATTTATTGCTCTACAAATACACTAGTGGTGTTTAAATAATTGTCACACAACTGCAGTAATTTATAAGAGGGAACATGAGAGCATGCAATCTACGCTTACCCAGTAGCAGCCAGATTCCCCAGAGTATGAATAGGTTCTATATATTAACTGACAATGTGTATACAAATATTAAATAAGTTACTTCTCTTTTTCGGCCTGACGTTTTTCTTCTTCAAATCTTTCCCTTTCTTCATTTATTTCAACATATGCAATCTGCTTCAAAATTCCAGACACCACTTCTGTAACTAGTTCATTTATAGTAGCATCAGAGACCCTATAGAAGGAATAAAATTCATTGTGAAGCTTTAATTGAAAGAACCAGCTGCACGTTTCTAAATTTTCTAGAACTTCACCAGCTCAAGACAATTGTTTCTTATTCACTTGCCTAGCCAGGTGACATATATTAAAACATCAAAGTTTCATCTCCAAAATAAATGTTCATTCAAAAATAAGCATAAACAACCCAAGTATTTTAGGTAGTATTGGTTTACCAGAAGAATCCTCTAGTCCTAGTGCTCACATAAATAGAAATACCCAGCACTGAAACATCAGTGCAAATCTATGGCAATGATCTCTCATCCTTACCTGCCACTCCATCCCCAAACCCTTAGCAATGATTATTTCTCCTCTTGCTCCACCCCAATGTTTCACTGCCCTGCTTGCTATTCCTTCAATATTCCCAAACCTCCCTGTTTTTCTCTGCCTTCCTAACCTTTTCTGGTTTGTCCTCCTCCACTTCAAATGTCTATAAATTCATTTGGCTTCCATCTACCCTGTTTTCTTGTTCACTTCTTTTCATCTTCCAAAAAACAAGTACAATTTTTTAAAAGCTGCAAATTTTATGAGACATTTGCTTTGAAAATAATAATACTGTAAACCTTATTTCCCTAGCAGAATGAGAAATTGTTGCTTTGGTGTGCGTAAGCCTATGTTCACTAGCCTGAGAAGTCTTGAGTATGCCAATTCCCTTATGACAGGGATGTCAAACTCACAGTCACATTGTCATCACAAGACGTATTACAACTTTATTCCCTTTTGCTAAACCAAGGGTGGGTGTAGCCAGCATGTGACAATTGGCCTGCAGGTTGCATGTTTGACACCCCTGCCTTATGATGTCTTTTCCAGTAAAGCTGGTATTACTGTGATTGCAGAGACTAGTATAATGAGCACCCTCCCACCCTTAATGGCTTCAACAGAGCTTGATATACCTATTGTACAGTTTGACGAATTTGCTTGCTAGGATGCTTAAGAGGCTTCAGATTTCTTTATGATGAAAAGTATAGACTCAAGACTTTTTGTTATGCATGCTCCCAGTAATATACTTTATGCATGCTCCCAGTAATATACAGTAAAAAAAATTGAGAGAAATGATTCCTAAGAGGAGCATGTAAAATACATTCCCCTAAATAAGATTTTGTATTTTTCGGACTATAAGATGCATTGGTATATAAGACGCACCAAGATTTCAAAGGGGGAGAGAGTGGGGAGAGAATGCCTGAAGGACCCATCCCATCACTTGGAGTCCAGGCACTTCAGCAAGTGACGCGCTGGATTTGAATTAGTGGCCTACAGGTTTTAAAATTATGAATGTAGTGATCCCTAAGGTCCAAAATGTTGGGGACTCCAGACCCACAATACTGACCCTGTGAGGTGAATTGCGCTAAGAGATACCCAAGGCAGGACTAGAACTTACAGCCTTCTGGTTTTTTGCCTAAGAAACCAGCCTAAAACCCTAAATCAATGGTCTTGATTCAGGCGAGAGGATATTGTGAATTATGTATGGTGACTGACCTTGCAAATAGTGGCCTTTAGCCTGTGCACATGTGCTTCTAAGTCTTTACCTAGTTTGACAAGTGCAATTCTGAAATTAGAGACTGTAACTAGAGCAACCTATTTGTTTTGATTTTATACAAACATAGGTACATGAAACACTAAGCTAAGTTTAAATTTTCCTGTTACACCCAAACATAAATCATAGACTGATGACTTTATTATATAAACCCAGTATCTCATTTGAATAAAAAACAAAAAACAAAGACAAGATCTGAACATCACAGTCACCATGACAAGCAACATTTTTCAAATTCAAAAGAAAATTTTATATGACCACAGAAACTTTTTATAGCTTCAAAGTGCTAGGAAAGGAAAACAAGAGTAAAACATTATTTTAGTCAGATATTATATCTGCTGTATAGGAAAAAAACAGGACAGTATCTGATACAGACCAAATAATCAAAGCACAAGTAAATATCACCGCACCATACAGAAACATTCAGCTCGGGAAGATGGAAATATGAATTTCTCAGGAGGCCTCATTCTGTTACATAGGAAAAATCAAATTCTAAAAGTTTGAGATCCAATCTGAGAAATGATGTTCATATATAAAATAGGATCTTCAACATATACACACGTAGATCTAAGAATATAGTATGTATCTGTAAAGAAACTGTTGCATGTCCATATATGTTCAATGACAAATGAGAAAACACCAACACCTGTTTCCAAAATATCATTAAAAACAATATCTATACATACCATATTGCTGTTTGTACATAGTCTGCTCCTGCACTGCTGATTTCTTTGCATTCTTCTTCTAGTACTTCATACGTAAGGTCTTTAGCTATTTCTGAAATGTCCTAACATTAAGAAGCAAAGAAAAAGAATTAGCCTTCAACAATGTTTTAACACATATTTTTAAAACCAAGACAAATAAAATAGGACAGTACATGGTAGCACAATATTAAAATTCAAAACATTTGATGAAACAGAGAATTTAAGACAATATTACAATGCAATACCATAGTCTCTAAATATCAGCATTCTTATCAGGGTGCTGTGAAAGCCTAGAAAATTTGCAAATTTCTATAGGAAAAACTGTAGTGAAACTTTCTGAATTAAGGGGAAGTAGAAAAAATAGAAAAGATGGTTAAAACAGAATTCAGGGCTCTGGTTATGGAAACATTTTTCAAGGGCAGGAAGACTGTTTTGCTTCCAAGTATTCTACAGAGAAAGTATCTCCTGGTTTGAAAGCCAGCTTGAGCTAGAGGTTAAGGCACCAAGCTAGAAACTGAGAAGCCATGAATTCAAGTTCCGCCTTAGCCATGAAAAGCAGCTGAGTGACTTTGGGCCAGTCACTGTCTCTCAGCCCAACCAACTTCACAGGAGGAAGGTATACTGGATGTTTATTGTCTTATTTGCATTTTTTTAATGAAGATAGGATGCAAGTAAACAAACAGCTGGGATTACTCTTCCATTTGTTATCCCTATGAAACTCAGACCCCTAAGGCAAGGATCAGAATCAAATAATATAAAGCCTTTCAGCTGAACGCAGAAATTTTCTTCACATTTATTCACTGGAAAGAATAGGAACACAAAGAGCTAATAGCAAAGTTCTGTAGGAGGAAGAAAGTACAAGTGCCAGGAGAAGCTGCATGGTCCGAGGGATTGTAATGCACCGTTTTGAAGGTGAAAAAAATCATTTACTAATTCACTAATATTATTTTTACACTACAGTCCACTTTCACGTTTTTCCAACTTTGCCTCTTATATCAAGAATTGTTATGTTAAAGCAAAAATAGATAAATAAAATTATTTTTTTTAAGGTGCAATAATTGAAGAAATGTCAAATGCTGCTCACCATATCACTATATTCAGGCTGATGCTTTGGTGTGGGAGACAACGGTTGTGAGATGGGCTGGAAGACAGACTCTGCAGAGGGAGGCACCAATGAAGATGGGAATGGCTGAAGTAAAAATGAAGGTTGAGGTTGAAGTGCTTCCATTTTAACATTTTCCTCTCCCATTCTTGACTCTGTGGACAAGAGCACGCAGTAAAATATCAAGTTATTAAGCAAGGAAAGCAATATTTTCATAACTTTTTAAAACATTTTTTTTCAAGCCAGGACAGACTCTTTCAGGATGGTTTCTGAAAACAAGAGTAAAGCTTTAGTTAAATGCAAAGGTTCAAATTCAATCTGCTTATTTTCAGAGGTTTTCAGGGGAATTGCCTCAGAAACTTGAACTGTAAAATACTTCTGCTTGTCAAAGAGACACTTACCCAGCCAGGTGAATTAATACTCAGATTTGGAGTGAATTATTTTCACATTAAGCATTTATGTTTAACTATCTAAATAAAAGAACAGTCCTATGTTAAAGTAACCATACCACATTGAATTTTTTGACAATTTCAAATTATTTCAAAATATAGATCTTCATTTCATCAATATTGATAAAGTGGATATAATATAACAAATACGTCCTTTTATATCCAATCCTTGACTTACAACAATAATTAGGATCAGAAGCTCAGTCATTGAGTGAAGCAATTGTTAATCTCTAGTAGTCCATTGTAAGCTATTATATAATTGCTATAAACATAAATGCAATTTGCATGTGGAAAAAGTAAGTACACCTCCTACATTTATTACTACTCAAATACCTATAATTAGAATCCAGTGCAACAGAACAACTGAAATGTTTAGAATATTGTTATACTATATCTGGGAGGATATTTAATTTGATTTGCTCATTTTTCTTAACGTAATATCCCCGGTTCTCTGAGGTAATCACAAAAAAGTTTACAGATGACTATGAATCTGGAAAGGGATTTAAAAAGACCTCCAAGCAACTGGATATCAATCACCCCACTGTCCACACAATCATCTTCAAGAGAAGAATACTGCCAACTTGCCTAGGCCAGGCCACCCCAGCAAGTTCATGAATACTTAGGCAAAGACCAGGACATCCAGAACAACATGCTCTAAACCAGTGTTTTTCAACCTTTTTTCTTCAGGATAACCCTTTGGTGTCATCAGATTTCTGGCAGAACCTGTACTGTGTACCGGTACTGTTTATGTTCCCTCAAGGCGAGCCCCCAATTTAACTTTCTAACTTTCGTTTTTTAATAAATCGGTCCATGTTAGCGGTAAATCTGTATAGTCTAGAGGACAGAAGGGAAAGGGGGGACATGATCAAAACATTTAAATATGTTAAAGGGTTAAATAAGGTTCAAGAGGGGAAGTGTTTTTAATAGGAAAGTGACCACAAGAACAAGGGGGTACAATCTGAGATCAGTTGGGGGAAAGATCAGAAACAACGTGAGAAAATATTATTTTATTGAAATAGTAGTAGATGCTTGGAACAAACTTCCAGCATACATGGTTGGTAAATCCACAAGAACTGAATTTAAACATGCCTGGGATAAACATATATCCATCCTAAGATAAAATACAGGAAATAGTATAAGGGCAGGCTAGGTGGATCCTGCCATCAATCTTCTATGTTGCTATGCATCCCTGAAAAGGGCCTTCTCAGTGGTGGCACCTTCTTTATGGAACATCATCGCCCCGGGAATACAATTCCCCCACACCTTCTTGCTTTTCCAAAAGGCCCTTAAGACATGATTTTGTCAGCTCATTTGGGGACCTTGAATAGAGATGGAACCAATCAAGTAGTTGACCTGAGTGTGTTGTTGGTAGCATTGGTGAATAATAGTTTTATGTTGTAGTTTTTAATGTTGTAAACCACCCAGAGTCACTGAGATTTGGGCAGACATACCAATATGGGCACAATCTGAGGTTAGTTAGGGGAAAGATCAGAAGCAATATAAAGCCGACAGTTATCGAAGGCATAGCTGCTGCCACCGCAACAAACAGCGGCCCAAAACCAAATATTAGATCTAAGGCAGCAAGGGATTAGAAAGTGTATCACTGTCAAGTTTGTCTTTTTCTCATTTTGCTAATAATTCATAAATCATTGATCAAAGATTTATATCTAAAATTTTCTTCTGATAAGAATACTTTTAGGTGATCTTAAACATTCTCCCTGTCTACTGGTTCTTTAGTACAGCGTTTCCCAACCGGTGTGCCGCGGCACACTGGTGTGCCGCGAGACATGGCCAGGTGTGCCGCCAAGCTGCAGCTGGGCGGGGCGCTGCCGGTACTTCCGTCCTGGGGCTCCCGCTCGCAGCTGTCCCCCGCCTCCTGCTCGATGCCGCGGTTTTCGGCGCTCTCCTGCTGGGCGCCAAAGAAGGAAGGCAGGAAGAAAGAAAGAAGGAGAGCTCTATTCTTCGCGCCTTTTCCCCGCCTTCCTTCTTTGGGACCCAGCAGGAGAGCGCCGAAAACCGCGGCATCGAGCAGGAGCCGGTTGACAGCTGCGAGCGGGAACCCCAAGACGGAAGTACCGGCAGCGCCCCGCCCAGCTGGAGCTTCTCCTGCGTCGACGGCAAGTTTCCTTTGTGGCCCGGCGATGGGAGCGGGGGGCGGGGGCGGCCGCAGTGGCCGCAGGCAGTCGTGGGGAGATGGCGGCGGCGAGAGGGAGCGCTCTCTCTCTCTCTCTCAGCTGACTGCAAGCGGGAGCCCTGACGGTGGCGGTTGGACGTGCTGCTAGACGTCGTACATGCTGGCGCTGCGGGCCTGGCATATACGGTGTCCAGCAGCACGTCCAGCTGCCGCCGTCAGGGCTCCCGCTTGCAGTCAGCTGAGAGAGAGAGAAGGAAAGAGAGACATATAAGAGAGGCAGAGAGAGAGAGAAAGAGAGACATAGCAAGAGAGGCACAGAAAGAGACAGAGCAAGAAAGAGAGGCAGAGAAAGAGACAGAGAGAAAGAGAGAAAGAGAGACATAGCAAGAGAGGCAGAGAGAGAGACAGAGCAAGAAAGAGAGGCAGAGAAAGAGAGACATAGCAAGAGAGGCAGCGAAAGAGACAGAGCAAGAAAGAGAGGCAGAGAAAGAGACAGAGAGAAAGAGAGAGAGAAAGAGAGACATAGCAAGAGAGGCAGAGAGAGAGACAGAGCAAGAAAGAGAGGCAGAGAAAGAGAGACATAGCAAGAGAGGCAGAGAGAGAGAAAAAGAAAGAGAGACATAGCAAGAGAAAAAGAGAGACTTAGCAAGAGAGGCACAGAGAGAGAGAGAAAGAGAAAGAAAGAGAGACATAGCAAGAGAGACAGAGAGAGAGAAAGAGAGAAAGAGAAAGAAAGAGAGATAGCAAGAGAGGCAAAGAGAAAGAAAGAGACATATAGCAAGACAGTGAAAGAGAGAGAGAGAGCAAGAGAGAGAGAAAAGCAAGAAAGAGATAGCAAGAGAGACAGAGAGAGAGAGAGAGAGCAAAGGAGAGAGAAAGACATAGAGGAAGGGAAGGAGGGAGAGAGAAAGAGAGCAAAAAAGAGAGGAAGAAAGAAAGAGGGATGGAGAGAGAGAAAGAAGGGAAGGAAGGAAAAGAGAAAGAGGGAGAAATAGAGCGAAAGGGAGGAAGAGAGAGGGGTTTTTTGTCCAAACTTTTCTTTAGCCCTCCCCCCGCCCCCCCCCCCCCCTTTCAGTGTTCCCCGGGATTTTGAAAATATGAATAATGTGCCGCGGCTCAAAAAAGGTTGGGAAACACTGCTTTAGTACATAATGATAATAATTTATTACTGAGAGATTATCAGTGTGTGAAACTAACATTAAAAATGTGATAATTATATAATTAGTTATACTTCTAAACCTGCATTCCATCAAAGGATAGGATCAAGTCAGCATTGAACTAAGAAAAACAAGATGAGTTAGCAACAATTCCATACAAATTATTAAAACCTTGGTGAAAAAAATACAATGCAAGAGCTTGGGACCTCTTTCTACATTAACTTAACTTGCTTTCTACAAATAAAGAATACATCATTTCAATCAGATGAACTCTAAAAATATTAAAAAGAATCACTTTAACAAGATTTTGTTGTATTTAATATTAAAGTTTCAGAGTGATGAAATATCTATAGTAAATGCAACTTATCACAGCCAGTATATTTTTATAATAGGTTCCAGGAAACAATCATATTTCCTATTGTCATTTTGTGACTGTAGCTACTTACCTATTATATCAACACTGACTTTCTGAAGATTGCTGGCTGAATCCACTATTGAATTCTCTCCTGTATACTTGTTCTGAGCATTAAAACTGCACAAAGGTACATGAGGAGTCATGTGTTGTACAGGCCCCCCATTGACAATTTCTCCAATAGGCAGAGTGAGTTTCTGCCCAACAAACAGTGATTTTTTTGGTTTGGGCACGCTTTCTGGTTCCAAAAAGGCAGACCGATTCAACTCCACAGAACTGTGTATGAGAAGTACAGAACATATTACTAGGTGATTTCAAGATTATAATAAACTAGTTCACAAGATTTCTTTTCAAAATACATCTACAATAAGTCATAATAGTGTCTTAATTTATGTCTCCTTTGATGTGACATTTGGATAATGAATTAATATGAATCTCACTTTAAAACACAAAAGCACTGACACAAACAGTTGCACTGTCTAAATATAATATATTAAGTACATTACATTGTAGAAATTATGTATATAAACAATTAAAAAACAGCTTTTTGGCTTTGTTGAGTTATTTTAGATCACTTAAAAAACATCTGTGACAAATGCTTTCCAATAAAACTTGGCACTTGATTGTAGGTATATAAATCAAATAAATAAATAAATCTGCAGATTCTGTCATATGTCAGGTTTATCACAACATTATTCTATTTTATTGTCCAATCATCTGTCAAAGATTAGTTCAAACTTCTGGGATCTTCAATAATGATCTATTCAGGCAGATGTTAAAATGATGACAGAAAGGAAGACATTAATATTTTATTATACAATGGGAACATGTGGTCAATCCAATATTAAAATTAAACTAAAACAAGTTTTTGTATATAAAACAAAATTGATCATTTGAATAGGTCTTTGGAAATCCTTGATTCATAATCATAAACCGTAATGGAGCCTGCCCATTACTGTTGGAATTGTGACAGATATTAACCCACATGATCACCTCATTTAAACTCATCATTCTGTTACTCAAAAGAATCACTCACCCATCAGATGCCCCCAAACCATAATAACTTATAAAATCAGTTGCTTCTTCAAGGTTTCTAAACATCAACATGCGAACTATATTCTCCAGTGGAAAGATAGTGGATCTCTGATAGTTCACAGTATAAGCAAAATTGAGACACTTTAGAGCATCTTTACGAATCTGAAAAATATTTTAAGAGATATCTTCACTACTTTATAACATTCTATTATATAATCCTAATATTAAAAGTATGTTATGTTCTCTCTGTCAAATATCAATTGGGTGGGGGGAGTTGAATGTTTCATGCACAACTACAATGGGTTGGAAGTTGTATTGGCCATAGATCATACAGCATGGACCTTTTGGGGGGAAAGTATGGCTGTACAAATATTAAGAAGATCATCTTTAACAATAAAGGTTGCCTCTAGTTTATGCAAAAGATAAAGAAGTCTGTATTACTCGTTCTAAAGTATCTCTGCAATGCTATGAATACTGGAAGTTTGACAATACATTGAAAAGTATTCATGTCTTCAACGCTTATAACATATTTATAAGTTTCTTGATGAGAGATTTTAAAGAATAGCTCAGTCTTAACTCATAATATAAATCAAATAAATAAATAAACAAGCAAACACACAAACAAATAAAATAATACCATGTCTATAGTTGTACTAACCATGTCCTTGGAAAACACTAACCGTGGAATAGTATCACGCTTATTAAACTACTTTTAAAAACAAAGTCAATCATTGTCCACCAATGGAAATACTTGGTCTACTGTCTTGCTTAGGTCTATAATAAAATCCACCTGCTTAAAAATACTATGTGGAAAATCATTACTATTAGCAAGATTTTCAGGATTTTATCTGTTTTGCAAAAGGCACATTGATCCATCAGGATGCATAGGGAATTTAAATAGTTTGTTATAAGAATACAGAAGTTGCTTGTTATGTATGGTAATGTAATATAATATTTTTTAAAACCCTTTGCACTGCATAATATTATAAATATTAAAATGATTGTTATTTCTTACCTGATTGAAATAGCAATGCAGTAAGCATGCATTCAGGTAAGATGCTGTTTGAACAAGCTTGAAAAACTTGACAAAATTATTGCTGTTTAATGCAGCAAAGGCTTGAACTGCAAATCTAACTTCAGGGGAGTTTCGTACAGTTGGACGATACTGTTGTACTTCTCTGTTGAGATAAAGATGGAAAAAAGCTTACTTACTTTTTTATTCACAATGGAAGCATGGAATAGATGCATTAAAAGAAGTTGTAAAAATATTGGGACACTTGAGTTTGAAATTCATAGAGAATTATGCATTTAAATTTAAAACTGCCAAAAAATATTTGAAATGTTTTAAAATATATGCATTATTAATGACAGATGATAGCTATGTTAATATTCTGAGCAAAAGCAATGGCTGTACTAATAATTTTTAATTCAAGATGCTGTGAATCAGTGATCTGATCCTCACATAACACCAGCTCACACCACTGTAAGCCAAAAGACATCACACTAAGTAAAACATGTGAACAAATGTACAATTATTATTTATTTATTTATTATTTATTATTTATTATTTGGATTTGTATGCCGCCCCTCTCCGAAGACTCGGGGCGGCTCACAGCAAGTAGTACAAATCATAAATAATCCAATCAGTTAAAATATTTAAAGCTTTAAAAAACCCCATATACTAACAGACACATACACAAGCATACCATGTATAAATTAAACATGCCCAGGGGGAGATGATTTAATTCCCCCATGCCTGACGACAAAGGTGGGTTTTGAGGAGCTTACGGAAGGCAGGAAGAGTAGGGGCAGTTCTAATCTCCGGGGGGAGTTGGTTCCAGAGAGCCGGTGCCGCCACAGAGAAGGCTCTTCCCCTGGGGCCCGCCAACCGACATTGTTTAGTTGACAGGACCCGGAGAAGGCCCACTCTGTGGGACCTAATCGGTTGCTGGGATTCGTGCGGCAGGAGGCGGTCTCGGAGATATTCTGGCCCAATGCCATGAAGGGCTTTAAAGGTCATAACCAACACTTTGAATTGTCACCGGAAATTGATCGGCAGCCAATGCAGACTGCGGAGTTATGGTGAAACATGGGCATACCTAGGTAAGCCCATGACTGCTCTCGCAGCTGCGTTCTGCACGATCTGAAGTTTCCGAACACTTTTCAAAGGTAGCCCCATGTAGAGAGCATTACAGTAGTCGAACCTCAAGGTGATGAGGGCATGAGTGACTGTGACCAATGAGTCCCGGTCCAGATAGGGCCGCAACTGGTGCACCAGGCGAACCTGGGCAAATGCCCCCCTCGCCACAGCTGAGAGATGGTTTTCTAATGTGAGCTGTGGATCGAGGAGGACGCCCAAGTTGCGAACCCTCCCTGAGGGGGTCAATAATTTCCCCCCCCCTAGGGTAATGGACGGACAGATGGGATTGTCCTTGGGAGGCAAAACCCACAGCCACTCCGTCTTATCCGGGTTGAGTTTGAGTCTGTTGACACCCATCCAGGCCCCAACAGCCTCCAGGCACCGGCACATCACTTCCACCACTTCGTTGACTGGGCATGGGGTGGAGATGTAAAGCTGGGTATCATCAGCATATTGATGATACCTCACCCCATGTCCTTGGATGATCTCACCCAGCGGTTTCATGTAGATATTAAATAGCAGGGGGGAGAGGACCGACCCCTGAGGCACCCCACAAGGGAGAGACCTCAGAGCCGACCTCTGACCCCCCACTAACACTGACTGCGACCGGCCAGAGAGGTAGGAGGAGAACCACTGGAGAACAGTGCCTCCCACTCCCAACCCCCACAGCCGGTGCAGAAGGATACCATGGTCGATGGTATCGAAAGCCGCTGAGAGGTCGAGGAGCACCAGGACAGAGGATAAACCCCTGTCCCGGGCCCGCCAGAGATCATCCATCAACGCGACCAAAGCAGTTTCCGTGCTGTAACCGGGCCTGAAACCCGACTGCTGGGGACCTAGATAATCGGCTTCTTCCAAGGACCGCTGGAGCTGGAGTGCCACCACCTTCTCAACAACCTTCCCCATAAAGGGAAGGTTGGAGACTGGACGATAGTTATTAAGTACGGCTGGGTCCAGGGAAGGCTTCTTGAGGAGGGGGCGCACGAGCGCTTCTTTATAGAGTGTTGGAAAAACTCCCCTCCCCAAGGAAGCGCTGGTAATCTCCTGGGCCCAGCTCCGTGTCACCTCCCTGCTGGCCGAAACCAACCAGGAGGGACACGGATCCAGTAAACAGGTGGCGGAACTCACAGCTCCAATGGCCTTGTCCACTTCATCAGGTGTCACCAGATCAAACTCTTCCCAGACAGGTGGACAAGTATGTGCCCCAGTCACCTCGACTGACTCGTTGTCAGCCGACTCTGTTTTACAATTGGAGTCGAGGTCGGCCTGGATCTGAGCGACTTTATCAGCGAAAAACGTGTTAAAGTCCTCGGCACTACTCTGCAAGGGCTCCCCAACTCCCCCCTGGTTAAGAAGGGAGCGGGTCACCCTAAACAGAGCGGCCGGGCGGGATTCCGCTGATGCAATCAAGGCGGCATGGTACACGCATCTTGCCGCCTTGAGCGCCACTTTGTAGGTCTTAATAAAAGCTCTTACAAGTGTTCGATCAGATTCAGACCTACTCTTCCTCCATCGCTTCTCTAGACGTCTCTTTTGGCGTTTCAACTCCCAGAGCTCCTCGTTGAACCATGGGGCTCTACGGGGTCTAGCGCCACGGAGAGGTCACAAAGGCACAATCCGGTCAAGAGCCTCCGCAGCAGCCCTGTTCCAGGCCTCCGCAAGAGACTCCGCCGAACTGTGGATGAGTGCCTCTGGAATAACCCCAAGCGCCGTCTGAAAGCCCTCTGGGTCCATCAGGTGTCTGGGGCGGAACATCTTCATTGGTTCCGCCTCCCTGCGGGGAAGGATTGGAGCCAGGAAGTCAAGCCGAAGTAGAAAATAGTCTGACCATGACAAAGGCAATGCTTCTAAGCCCCTTAGTCTCAGACCATTTCTCAATTGCTCGGAAAGGAATACCATGTCAGGTGCGTTCCCTCCCTTGTGAGTCGGAGCCTGTACTACTTGAGTCAGGTCAATGGCTGTCATGGTGGCCATGAACTCCTGTGCCAACCCAGAGGTTTCACTGAGTGACGGCAGGTTGAAGTCCCCCAGGACAATGAGTCCGGGGAACTCCACCGCCAACCCGGCTACCTCCTCGAGTAGCACAGGCAGGGCTTTTGACACGCAGCTGGGAGGCAGGTACGTGAGAAATAAGCCCACCTGAACCCCTAAGTCCAACTTCAACAAGAGAGACTCACAATCTGCAATTTCCGGAGCAATGAGTCTACGCAGGCAAAGGCTCTCCCTGGCTATAATAGCCACTCCTCCCCCCCCTTCCCTGGGGTCGAGGTTGATGCCATATCTGAAACCCGTCTGGGCAGATTTCAGAGAGAGGAACACCTCCCTCTGGGCCCAGCCAGGTTTCAGTAATACATGCCAGGTCGGCCTCCTCATCCAGGATCAGATCCCGGATGAGGAGAGCTTTATTTACCACCGACCTGGCATTAAGCAGCAGCAACCTGAGCCCAGGGCCAGAGTTACACTCATCACCAGTGCCCAAGATTGGGCTCACAGAGCCAGAACAAGGGACCGTTATTAAGCAACGATCCCTCGTTCCCCTAGAACGGCTAACTCTGTGGCCCCCGCCATATCTGCCTCTCCCCAGCAACACAGGGATATTCCGACCCTCTGCCACCCCAGAGATCGGTGCCCCTTCCTCTCCTGTCTCCCGAGCGTCAGGTGGGCCAAATCTATCATTCACACTACTATCAATCAACTCATCCATACCATAACCCCACCCACCCCCACCAACCCAATCATACCAATCATTCCATTCATACCCACAAGTATATTTACCCCAGTCGCCCATTACTTAGAACACCAATTATATTAAAAAGGAATTAAATTAGTAGCAGTATAAAAATAGCAATTAATAGCGATATTAATATTAAAAACACCATTAAAACTGAATAAAAATAACAATAATAATATTATTGAAGTAGTCTTTTGACCAGAATCAATTTCATGATAGAGTTTTCCCTGGCCTGCAAATAAAACCAGATATGGATAGATATAAGGATTTGATTGAACAATCAGAAGACGCAATAATGAAGTCAATATAAAAGAATGAAAAAGAGTGTTGGCTTACCTGAACACCTATTCTCAGTTGCACCTCTTAACTTTGACAACTTATCATCTTTTAAATCAATATTATGACAAGAATCAATTTTCATGGGTCTGATGAAGGAAGTTTTGCTGATGAAGTACATGTCATAATAAATCTGTTAACCTCATCTCTTTGCTCAACTCTTTGCTTTTGAACTAGCTAACTTACAACTATTTTATTCTGGTCTGAAGAGCAAACTTTTGCAAAAATTCTTGTCAGTAAATTTAGGAAATGTATGAATTATTCAACCTTACTTCTAAATAATTCCCTTTATTACAAAAGAGAAATAGACTCTTTGGGATAAATAATTAACAATGTCTATTTACTGGGAAGAAGCCTATTATCTGGACAATTTAATACTGCTGAACAAAAGCAGCTAACCTGTTGATTTCAAAAACAGGATATAATTTGTCATTAGCAACTAGCAAGAAACACTGTTCTGAGCTAGATGATCGTTCAAAAGAACTAATGATGGATGGTTTTGTCTTTGGCTGAGTTAGATGGTTATAAAGCTTTGGTCTTTTCTAATCTTGCACTATGAAAATCTACTACAAGTTCAAAAAATGTCCAGACATCCTTTGAATATGATCCACAAACTCTTATAAATATTCCCAGGAAATTGTAATAATTAATATTATATTATCCAATATATTTTGATCAATTTAAAATAATAAACATTTTAAATTGTATTTTTGCTCTTACCTATTAATTAATGTTCTACTTTTTAATGCTGGCTTGTCTATCTTTTGGAATGCAGACCAAACAACACTGAACATCCCATCATAGTTACATTTCTCTACATTAAAAATGATTTGTTCTTCTCGTTCTGAATATATGAACAACCTCTGCCGCCAGGCATGGGGGAACTAAGATACACTTTCCCCCTAGGCCTTACAATTTTTATGCATGGTATGTTTGTATGTATGACTGGTTTTTATATAATGGGGGGGGGGGGGGGTTTAGTATTGGATTTTGTTATACTGTTTTACTGCTGTTGTTAATCACCCGAAGTCTGCGGAGAGGGGCGGCATACAAATCCAATAAATAATAATAATAATAATAATAACAACGCAATGAAATGTTTGTAGTGAAAAAAGTAAAATCAATGTTGTAAATATTTAAACAGTCACCTGAGAATATCCCCCTTGTTGAGGTTCAGCAGGACATTGTATCCCCTAAATTCTGCTTCGCCCTTGCAGTAAATATCCTTGTTTGCAAGGTCCTGATACATCTCCTTCAGGCTCTGGAGACATTTAGTCATGTTTTCGTTGTTAATCTTTGCATCAAATGATGACATGGGTTCTTCGCACAAATGATGGGAGCAGTGAATATGAAAACGAGCACATTTTTCAATCAAGGAAACAGTCAGAAGAGAACACAGATGTTGCTGGGTTATATCCTAGCCAAACATAAAATGGTAAAATGTTAGAACTATAAAATTCGACAAAATAAAATTCATCAAAATCTACTTTAAAAATTTATGTAGCTATTCTTAATTATATGTTTCTATAAATTTCAGTTAATAATTAATTGAGTTAATTATTCCAAAAACCTCCAGATGCCAACACAGGAAGTATCCAGTTAATAGAAATCACTTTTTTCACTTGTGGAACAGCCGAAGATGAAAAGGCGATGCAGATTAATCAATATTTTCAGATACAAGAGGAAGTGGAAGTTTTAAAAAAAACAGGCAGGTAAGAAATCAAGCAGAATAAATAGAATTAATGTTCAAAGACAGCAAAAGAGACAGAGAAAGACCAAATCTCAATACTTTGAGATATGTTTATGACTGAAGCCACCCAGAATTACCTTGAGGTGGCCTATAAATTTTATAAACAAGTAGGTAGGTAAGTAGGTTTGAGAATTAAGACCAGGAATGGGTGGCATTTGAAGGAACAGGTAAGCATTATCTTGCTATCTCCACACTGTGGCCTCACTTTTTATTTTGTTCAACCTTACCCTTCTATTTATATTTATTCTGTACAATACAATGTGTTTTTTTTAATGTTTACCTTTCTTATCCCTCGGGTTCTGTTCCAGACAAAATCATACCACTCCCTGAAGTTCCCTTCTCCTTTATCCATGATATGCGTTATTAAATAGTCCATGGTCATGCTTAATACTTCCGAAGGCCTCAGTTCATGTGGTAAAGGTTCTTCCTGGTCTGCAGAAGATCTACTATACTCTTTTATTGCTGCTGCATGGTCAACCTCAAAGAAAGAAAATCATTTCCTCAGTAAAATTCTGGATTTAAGTTTATATCCCATCTTTTCTTCAGCAATCCGGGTTAGCTGAAATGGACATATATTTCATTTTTCCTTTGCAATGACTACCTATAAGAGAGGTTGGGCTGAAAGACAGTGATTTATTCAAAGTCATATAGTGAGTTTATATTGTTCAAAATAGACTCAAAGCTGGATCTTCTCAATGCTAGACAGCACCCTATATAACAACAGACTGATCTTCAAGTTTCAGTTTTAATTTAAGCATGGCTTTTAATTTTTTTACTACTGGTTCTGTGGGCATGGCTTATTTTGTGGATGTGGCTTGATGGTCATGTGACGGTGGGCATGGCTTCATGGTCATGTGACTGGGTAGGCATAGCTACTTGGTCACAATCCTAGTCCTCCCTAAGAGGATTCCTGCATCCGGACCTTTTGCAATCCCCCAAAGGATTAAAGGAAACCAGATTTCATACAGCTCTGAACTCTTAAGGCAAACCAAATATAAGTGGTCCTCGCTTAATGTACGGTGGCTTAGCAAATGTTCAAATTTATGACTGACCTCCTTAGAGCTACTTGACCTGTTTTTGGAGTTTTGACAGCGATATGCACAGACACACCTACACGACCAGTTACAACATCCCACACAGTCATGTGACTGAGGCTTTCTATGTTTTTGCCAGTTTCCAACAATTCCTTCTGATTTCCGTTTAAAAATGCCCATTGTGGAAAATGGACTGGTTTAACAAGCCGTGTTTCTTAATGACCACAAGGTTCATTTAAGAGCCATGGTGTTTGCCTAACTCAGAGGTCTGCAATCTTAAACACTCAAAGAACCATTTTCTTTTAAACAGGTATTTCTCTCTCTTGCCTTTCTTTCACTTCGCCTCTCTCTCTTCTCTCTCTCTTTCCTCCCGCATCTCTCTGTGTCTGTCTCACTTTCCCTCCCCCCCCTTTCCCTCCCCCATCTCTCTTTCCGTACCCCTCTCTTCTCTCTCCTTCCCTCTCCTCTTTCTCTGTGTCTGTCTCTCTTTCTCTTCTTCTCTCTCTTCCCCTCCCCGCTCTCTCTGTCCATGGGGAGGGGAGAAGGAATTTCTGAACTGATGCTGCGTGGTGGGAATCTGACGTCTCCTGAGGCTGAAGAGCCAGATACTGAAGACCAGATGAGGGCAATCCTGCAGTCTCCTCAAAAAGCGCTTTTGCTGAGGAGAAAGGGAGGCATAGTGGGAGGAGGCTTGGCAGGTGTCAGAAGGGCCGCAAGCGCTTTGTGGTTCCTAATGGGGGTGTTGAGCCTCTCCATTGAGGGCATCGCTGGCAGCCGCTTCTGTATTAAGAGGTCTGTGCTCCTCCCACTGTTGCTTGGCCTCCTCAATACACTGGGGCAGAAGGAGACGGTTTCTTTCAATCTGCTGGCTTCCTCCAATCTGCAGGTTATTCGTGAGCACAATGTGTTAAACATGCCCTAAACTGCAGGTTAGAGGCAGCCGGTAGATCCATGGATTACTTGCTCTGCTGCTCGCTGCCCTCAGCATACATTCAGGGAAAGAAACCGCCGCCTCCTGCTTCTGTGGAATGAGGAGGCCAAGCAGGAGAACATGGACCTCCTAACGCAGGAAGGGGCTGCCAGCAATGTCTTCAGATAAAGATGTTGTGACCGTGGAGGCCTGACCCCCCCCCCCCTTAAGAGCCTCAGTTTACTCGTGAGCCCCATTGGCTTTTTTCCCTGCCTCTTCCAGCCAATGTTGTTCATGAGTAAACTGCAGCTGGGATCTCCCCTGTGTTTCTCTTGCAGGCCAGCGGCTGGGTGAAATGCGAAGGGGAAGCTCCAGGTGGAAGCTGAAAGGGCAGCCCTCAGGGCCCTGGGAAAGCACAAACTTTCCGGATGGGACTTATACAAAGCTCTGTGCTGCGAAAGACACTCTCTCCCAGGCAAAAGCAGCAGGGGGGAGAAGCAGCAGCCACTCACCTGGAATGCACATGATCATGTCCTCCACATATTCTCCAGCGACCTGTTTTCTCTCCCTGGCTCTGTTGCTTAGAGAGAGAGAGAGTCTTTTGGAGCACTGCGCTTTGGGTCCCGGTAACTCCAGAAAATGCTGTGCCAGAGAGAAGCAGGATTCAACTTGTTTCTCTTTGCCTGGTTTTCCCGATGGAACTTACACTTACAGGCTTTGTGCTGCAGAAGACTCTCTTGCTCTCCTGGCAAGAGAGCAGGGCAGAGAAAACAAGTCGCCAGAGAACAACGCTCCATGTGATCAGTTTCTTCTCTCCACCGGACCTATGTAGCACAGTGCTTTGGGGATTCATCCGGAAAGCCAGTCACAGAGAAACAGCCAGGTTGAAGGCTGGTATTTTCAGTCCCCATGAGGAGCTGACGAAATTCCCCAGCCATGTGTTTCAAGCCCAGGCTGCTTGGAGTGAAAAGCTATTGCAATAGCCCAGGCTCGAGGAGCGGTCCTCCTAAATAAGCTGCAAAACTGTGTCGGTTCCTCGTGGGCACTGTCATGTCTTCCCCTCTGCCATCAGCTGTGGGAAGAAGGTTAAGGTCTCGAGCCTGATGGGGATGGTGAGGGCCCTGCGGCAAGTTAGGCTGCAGGCAGTGCGGTCTGGAATGGAGCTGGGCCAGGCTATGGCGGCTTACCCAGCCATGCAAGTTTGGTGGTGACAGTGGGTGGGGCTGCAGCAAACTCTGGGGATGGGGCAGGGGGGGCTAGCGCAACTGCGACTTATTTGTAGACAGGAGGAGGCAGATCAGTTGAGAAGCAGGGCAGGCATCACAGGGGAATTGGGAAGAAAGGAGTGAGTGGGCAAAGCAGGTAATTAGATGAGGCGAACTTCTGGTAAGAGCAATGACCGGGCAGTGGGGGGCAAGGGAGCAAGCAGCAACCAAAGGACTGGTTCACAGGTATGGCCAGCCAGTGGTCGCTAACGGTTCGGCAACCCAGACTACCACGTTATTACTGGTTCTATAGAACCGGTCCAAACTGGGAGGAACCCACCTCTGAATGTAAGAGAGGAGCAGGAAAAGATTTGCCAGTTTTACAGTGCTGTTTATAGTTCATTATGGAAATTAATTCATTATATTGTAAAGAATGGTTAAAAAGTAGAATAGTTTATTAGAATAGCAGTAGACTGCTGTAGATTTTCAAACAAGGTCTTCTATCTGTCAGGGAGAACTATCAGGGATACAGTAATAGATTCCTGTCCTGATTACATGTCCATTTTATTTATTTGTTTGTTTGTTTGTTTATTTGTTTGTGTAAGTATGTGATTACATTTTCTACAACAGAATCTAGATTTTGATTGATATGATATAATTTTAAAATAGTGTAGACTATAAATTATTTTATAATTAGTGAAATGAAGAATTTTATGTCAGAAAGAACTCTAGAGAGGCATACCATTTTCAGATTCTGGAATCATTTCCCATATTTTTAAAATATTTATGAGAAAGAAAGACATATAAGACATCACTATGTGCAAACACAAATAATAAATATGAAGTAGGATAATTTCTGCATGGAAAGTATTCAATTATTTTTACCTTGTCCGTTCCTGGTATCACTTCAAAAAAACTTAGTTGGTTCCTTGTTTCTCTCATATAACGTTCTTTTTCTGGACACATATCTGGGCATGTGCCAACAAAGGTTTTAGCTTTCCCAAGATGCATTTGTTTTACTCGAGCTAAATAGATAAGGTATACAGAATTCATTTCACTAGAAGTACACATGAAAAGAGAAGATCAATATTTACAATGATGAAAACAATATGATTATGTCCAGGTACAAGTAGTTCTTGACTTACAACTATGATCGAGACCAGTCATAAGTCATTGTGGTCATATATCGAGGCAACCACGTGACCAGACCCATTTTTCAAACATTTTTCATGGTGGTCATTAAGCAAATCATAATGGTTGTTAAGCAAATCATGCAGTTGTTAAGTGAACTATAAGGTTGTTAAGCAAAACCATTCTTCCAAATGGGTGGTTTCTGCAGAAAACCAAAAACATCATAAATCATGGTCATGTGACCATAGGACACTGCAACCAGTCATAAATATGAGCTTGTTGCCAAATGTCCAAAGTGCACATGCCCACAGGAGGGTGCAATATTTTATAATGACCAAAAGTGCTTTAAAAGGCATAAAGTACCCAATTCCAAGGCCATCGTGATTTTGAATGGTTATAAAAACAAACTGTTGTGAAACAAGATCTTCACTTGACACACCCACACCTGAAACACTTATAAGCAGAAGAACACTGACATTAACATCCCCTAAACTCCGCTGAAAATGTTACCTAGTCTGGCAATGAAATGTTTGGAAACTAACCCACAAACTCTGAGAACAAACCTCCACCCTCAAGATCTTATACGTCATGCACAGTGCCACCTCCCCTGTCTTATATATATAAAGTGATATAAATATAAATGTTTTCCAAAAATAAACTTACTCCATTTTCATGGGAAAATGACCATGTTTAAAAATGCTTCATAAAATGAATTGATAACTTATCCGTAAAATGTACAATTAGTAAAATCGGAATTTTACTATGTACAATTAGTAAAAGTGTAATCCCCACAGCCGCCCCATCCCGCTGCCAAAATCCCCTCTAGCCTACCACTTCCTTTGCTCCATCTCGCTCCCAAAATCATCTCTCCAAAAGCTCCCTACACCACCCCAAATCGCTCCCAAAATCACCCCTCCAAAAGCTTCCTACACCACCCCAAATCGCTTCCAAAGTCTTCCAAAATCACCTCTCCTTTCAAACTGCCTCGTTTCTCCTTGTTGCCTTTCTTCACTCCATTTGCCTTCGTTAGGACCTTGATTTGGGGTGGTATAGGAAGCGTTTGAAGGGGTGATTTTGGGGGCAATTTGGGGTGGCAAAGAAAGTGGCTGGAGGGGTGATTTTAGGAGCGATTTGGGGCAACGTAGGAAGCTTTTGGAGAGGTAATTTTGGAAGCCATTTGGGGTGGCATAGGAAGCGTTTGAAGGGGTGATTTTGGAGGAAATTTGGGGTGGCATATGAAGCGTATGGAGGGGTGATTTTGTGAGCAATTTGGGGTGGCGTAAGAAGCTTTTGGAGAGGTGATTTTGGGAGAGATTTGAAGTGGCGTAGTAAGCGTCTGGAGGGTTGATTTTGGGAGAGATTTGGGGCGGCGTTCGCCTTCGTTAGGACCTCCATTCCTCACTTCTCCTCGCTGTCCGTCTCCACTCCGTTAGCCTTCACTTTGTCCGCCTGCCACTTTTTTTTAAAGTCTTAAAGTTTGGATTTTCCTAATGGGTTTGCACGCATTATTTGCTTTTACATTGATTCCTAAGGGAAACATTGTTTCATCTTACAAACATTTCTACTTACGAACCTCGTCACGGAACTAATTAAGTTTGTAAAACTAGACATCACTGTACTATAATATTGTATATCAATAATATCCTCATTGCTGTGTTACAATAATTATATGGCTTCATGACTTCACAAATATTCTCATCCAATTTATATTTCAAGTATCATTATCACAGCACTTCAACAACTCTTACCTTGACGCATAATTTTATCTCTCTGATCTAAAAGTCGGTACTTATCCTCAGAGGTTTCTGCTACCATTCCTATAAGACTAGTGAAGGAAGAGACTGACACTTCTGCATTCTCTGAGCCCTGACCTTCAGATCCACAATCAAAGGCATATGGCTCAAATTGCAAAGACTTTTTAAGGCCAGATTTCTTAGCTGGAGAACTATAAGAAACAAGACATAAAGAAAGTAATATTTCTTTACTTAGTGCCTAAGAGAGCACATGACCTTTTTTATGGCAACAATACAGTCTCTGAGTGTGTGTGTGTGTGTGTGTTTAGAGTATATGGATTAACATAAAATGTACTGGGTACCAACTACCATATTTCTCTGAAAATAAGACCATGTCTTATATTTTTTTGAACCCTGAAATAAGTTCTTGGCCTTATTGCGATGACTCAAAAGCCCAACTGGGCTTATTCTCAGGGGATGTCTTATTTTGGGGAAAACAGGGTAATAGAAAATTACTCACATGGGGAAATCTGCTATATCTCCAATTCTAAAGGGAAGGGTGTAAGGCTGTATTATAAATGAGGGACAGTTCACAGAAATACACTGTCCAATTAATATGGAGATACTCAAACTGGGAAAATGCCATGCTTAGTGAAATAGGATATCAATCTTACCTAGCATAGAACAATTTCTTGTGTTCAAATTAATTATATATCTAATTTTTTTTAGAAGTGATTAGCCAATTTATGTCTTCTTCATCACTAGAACAACACATTATTAAAGAGTAAGAAATATCTTCTCTGTATATTTTACTGAATAATTATAATGGCAACTGCCTTAGAAGCTGTAATTGTAAACATTCCCTTAAATATAATTATCCAAATTTTTGATAATATATTGCAATGTAAAATGAAACAAAAGTTGGTTTCTTTCACATTTAGCTTGGCATTAACCTTCCTAATTTTCAATTGATCACAAATATCTTATCATAAAACAATCCCTCTGAGTGGCAGTTCTATTCAAACCTACCAAGCCCAGTGTTCCCTCTAATTTTTTGGGGGGGTGGGCGGAAAAGTATAGTGTCTGAGCGGCAGTCCCTTTGGGACTGGGCGGCACAGAAATATTAAATAAACAAACAAACAAACAACCCCCCCCCCCAAAAACCCACCCTGTTTTGCCTCAGAGAATTTCAAAATAAAATACTGTACTGTTGGACTATAACAGTGAGCTCATAATAGGGCAACTCTATCAATATCAAAATGCCACTTAAATAGTTGAGCTACTTTCAAACTAGATTTTGATTTTCTTTCTCTCTTCCTTACTCCCATTCTTTTTCTTTCTCTTTTCCTTCCTCTCTCTTTTCTATCTGTTTCTCTCTCTTTCTCTCTCTCTCCTTCCCTCTCACTCTTTCCCTCTCGGCTTCTGGGCAGGTTTGGAAAACTCTGAGTTGATGATGATTTTTAAGTGAGCAATTGCTCACTGCTCAGCTTAGAGGGAACTATGACCAAGCCTACAGCAAACTCAAAATGAATACAACATAAAGGCATAATACAAGTAGACATAAAGGCATAATACAAGTAGTCCACAGAACTACCCTTCTAAATGTTGTTATAAAATAATTTACTAAATATATAAAGTGTCTAGTAATTTTATTTCACAAAGACTATTGTGAAATGCATACCTCTTGTTTGACAGATTTCCACTTCCAGTGGGGCGAATTAAGGTTTTAGAAAGCTGATGACTCAGTTGTTCACTGCTTTGCCTCCCATCATCTTCATCTAGCTTCTCCTCCTTAGGTGAATAGTCTTTCTTATTAGGACCTTTCCACATTGAGAACACAAAACAGATTAACATATTTTCCTACTTAACACTACCATCAATAAGTGTACAGCAATTCAATATGTTTAAATATATCACAAAATCTACCCCATAATGACAGAAATAAATATATAAAAGCAGACATATGAAGATGAAAAATATGATATGTGCCATTCCTTTCTCTTTAGTACAGACACATTTCAGTCGATTCACTGGACAATGAAAATTTTGCTTCCTGAACACTTTGGGGGATATCATATAGTTTTTGTCTGCTAATCATGAAAACAACCTGTAATTTAACCTATTACATACCATTGCATAGAATCTTCTATTTTTACACAATAGAAATGTGTATCCTTCATTACCTATGAGTTATGTTCATATATGAAACAATCATACAGAAACATAGAATTGTTGAAGCCCATTCAGTACACTAAGTGCAACTGGAATAACTGTGGAGATACAATAGTGGATTTGCTGTTTGGAAAGCAGTTAGGATATACCAAATATTATTGTTACATATTCAAATGGTACTGTGTTGCAAGAAATTACATTAAAAAGGAATGGCCACTCCAAAATAATTTGGTTTCAGGACAGAAAAATGTGACACATGAGCCACTTGTTGACCCAACAAAGATATTATTGTTTCCACTGCACAAAAACTCTGATGAAAAAATTTGTGAAAGCAATAAACAAGAACAGGGAAGGTTTTTATTATTTGTAATACAGTATAGTGATACGTCTACCTAAGAACGCCTCTACTTAAGAACTTTTCTAGATAAGAATCAGGTGTTCAAGATTTTTTTGCCTCTTCTCAAGAACCATTTTCTACTTAAGATCCCAAGCACGGGGAAAAAATCCTGCCATTTCCCCTTTAATCCCAGCAATCTCAGGCTTTTCTGGGCTGCCAGAGGAACCTTTCGGTGGCGCTTAAGGAGGCTTTGGCAGTCCACAGCAAACAAAGCATTTTTCTTTCTCTGGGCACTTGGAGGGAATAAACCTCTGCCAGCGCCCAGAGAAAAGAAACGCTCCCTTCGCTCTGGGCAGCCCAGAGCGAAGGGAGCGTTTTCCTTTCTCTGTGTGCTTGGAGAGGGAATAAACCACTTTGCTGTGGTGACTCCCTCGCGCTGCCTCCCATACACATGCTTAAAGATTTCCCTAGGACACTGACACAATGGAAAATCAATGCCAGACCAATTGGAATCCATTAATGCTAATTATTGTTGGAACTGCTGCTAAATGTATCAGGTACCAAATACAAACAAAAAGCAGCAGAAAACTTTTATCCCTGTTGAACTCATTTAGTATGTTGGAAACATTATGTCAGGGGTCCCCAGCCCCCGGTCCACATGCCAGAAACTGGGCTGTGCAAACAAACAAAAACCCATCTATGGGATACAGGCAGCAAGCAAAACCATGCCCCCTCCAGTCCACAGAAAAACCTCTCTCCCCGGAATCAGTCCCTGGCACCCAAAAGGTTGGAGGCCACTGCATTATATGATTAAATACATTACAGTCATTAAAAGTTAATGTTATATTTGTCAATATACACTGCTATTCTAACATTTTATTTTGAACATTTTAGTCTGAAGGACTCTATCATATCACCAAAAGTTTTTCAGGAAGCCAAACTTTTTGGGGGGAAATGTTGTCCAGTGTTTCTAATACAATGAATTTATTTTGGAAACATTATGAAACATAATCTAAAAAATGAAACATATTGGAATTAATTTAAAATGTAAACATATGCAGACATTGTTAAGGTAAGTTAGGTAATAGTACAGAACAATAACAATGACACAAGTAATGATTAATTAAAGGCTGTATTGAAAGTTTTTCATGCAGGAAGAAATGATGCGGAAAAGCTAAGGAGATGCTTATGCATATCTCACTAAGTCACAGATTCTAATACAAGGTTAAAACATTTACAGTAGCGAAACAAAAAATGAAACAAAAAATATTTACAATATTCTGATATCTGATCTTTAAAACAAAGTAGCTTACTTGGTTTCTTTTTATGCCAATTTGTCACTATATCTTTGTGTAAGTCTTTTATTTTCTTTCTAGCCAAAACAGCAGATGCCTAGAGGGGGGGAAAGGTTAATTAGAAACAGTGTGGCATATAAAATGGTATATAACATTATTTAATGACAGCATCTATTTATTATATAAGGAAGAGTTTTAACAATTATTCACTTTATGCAAAACAGTATGACATTTCTTATGCAAGCAAACCCTCCAATATTACACTAGAGACAAGGTTTATATTACAACTTGAGATAAGTTGCATATACATATTGAGGAACAAAATAAATCAAATTATTAGAATAAGGAAATCAAAAAGTAAAGTAGCAAAATCGCAACTAAGAATAACTCTCATCTGACATTATATGAACTTTCTTTCCCATAATTTGGAGGCTGAATATATAATGTGAAATAAATAGTCACCATTTCCATAAAACATGTATTATAAACTGCAGCTCAGAATGGCCACTGATAGCCCAATAACGATAATGATAATAATGTGACCTAAAATGGTCACCTAACATCAAAAACATCATCAAAAAGTACAAGGAAGAAGCTGCTGATACAGTTCTACAGAGAAATCATTAATCCTGTCATCTGCACCTCTATAACTGTCTGGTTTGGTTCTGCAATCCAACCAGACACAGACTTCAGAGGATAATCAAGAACTGCAGAAAAAACAATTGCTGCCAACCTGTCTTCCATTGAGGACCTGTATACTGCATAAGTCAAGAGGGCTGTGAAAATATTTACTGACCCCTCGTACCCTGGACATAAACTGTTTCAACTCCTACCCTCAAAACGTCGCTACAGAGAACTGCACACCAAGACAACTAGACACAAGAACAGTTTTTTCCCCAAACGCCATCACTCTGCTAAACAAAAAATTCCCTCAACACTGTCAAACTATTTATTAAGTATGCACTACTATTACTATTAGTTTTTTCTAAACATTCCTATCCCCCATCTCCTCCCACTTATGACTCTATGACTCTAACTTGTTGCTTGTATTCTTAAGATTTTTATTAATATTGTTTCCAGATTACTTATTGGACCTCATGATTCTCGACAAGTGTATATTTTCTTTTATATACACTGAGAGAATATGCACCAAAGACAAATTTCTTGTATGTCCAATCACACTTGGCCAATAAAGAATTCTATCTATCTAATTTTAATGAAATGTGTGTTTAATTGCAACCTAAATAGTATAACCAACATTAAATTGCAAAATATCATGGTAGATAACTTTAGAAGCATATTAAGTAAATTTCCCAGTAGTCAGTCTAATATATACCCTCTATGGCTATTAATCTTTTGATATTTTAAAACTCACATGATCAAAACAGCGTATAATGGCTAACTTTTTATTACGATTGGTACGGATTTGTTGGATTTTAATAAACTTCTCAAAGTGTTTGTGAAGAACATTTCTGTCATTTAGATGAGCAGGAATATTTTTACACTGGATGGCTGTCAGTTCACTTGGCAAGCATCCAAGGCTTTCTATGCTCCCAGTGCTCCGATTTCGACGCAAAGGGTTTGAAGTAGCAGAATCTAGAAGTAATTGAATATTGATTAAAAATAAGCATGTATATTTCAACATCAAATCTATCTATCAAGTAAAATACAAAATGCTCTACTTATAAGCATACTGCTGCTTACAATGTAATTAATTGCAACCACTTCCATTTTCATTTGATAAATTCTTGTTAAGCTGTGCTACCTACCATGTTTCAATTTCCCGTTTTCTTCTTTTCTTAGTGTCGATATTGGTTTAGCCATTATAAAGGCAGACTGACTTCCCCCTGCTACACTTGCTGCTACCATTTCTCCAGATTCAATGGGAGCACGCTCAATTTTGGATTCCTTTTGGTTGCTTTTCAGAACATCTTTTAATGCTCTACTAAATAGACCTTGTGTATGTGGACGATTCAGTCTAACAGGACGTTTATTAGAAGCATGATCACTCCTCAATGGAGGTTCTAGTTCATCAGTATCATAATCATGATGTCTTGGAGAATGCTCTTGTTCTTCTTTCCTTTTCATTCCTTTCCCAAGAGTGGGAAGTGGCTCACTTGGGATGAACAAATCTTCATGTTCCACCTTGTTAGTTTTGTTAATTGGGAAAGTGTCTCTCAAAGGCAAAGATGAGTTTGAAAAAGAAGAAAAACTACTACCAGGACTTGTAAAGAGAGATTTCTTTTTATCATCTGGCAGAGTACTACTTGGTAAAGAAGTACTGAAAGAAACTGCTGAAGTACTGCTACTATTGATTGGATTGGAAAAACTGAAACCGGTATTACTTGAATCACTGCTTTCCTGAGAAATGACAAAGGGGGTTAATTTTCCAGGTCCTGCACCACTTGGAAAAGATGTAAAAGAAGAAACAGTGGAAGTTGGTATTTTCTCTTGTTCTGAATTAGTCCCAAAGATAGGTTTGAACACTGCATTTTCAGGACTTTTGAAACTGAAATCTGATCTCACAAAACCACTACCTGACGCTTCTCCAAGCACAGTTCCAAAAGCAGAAGTACTCTGAGAATTTCCAAGATTTGTGGGTGGTCTGAAACTAAATCCAGATTTGCTGGGAACAGAAGCAGTCATTGGTGTGGAAGTCACAAATGATGTTGTTTGTCCAAGAGAATAAGACTGTGTAAATCCTGGAAGTTGCCCAAATCCTACGCCTTGCCCTGAAGAATTATGCAGTCCTGAAGTAATAGTAAAGTCAGTAAATCCTGGATTCTTTACTCCTCCGCTGTTCAATCCAAAGACAGAGAGCTGATTGAACTGGAATGATGGCTGACTTGAAAACATTCCAGTTGACACACCAGGTGATGCTTGAAAACCTCCTGAAGGCTGTCCACTGAAAGGAGTATTTGGATTCATGTTTAATGTTGTTAATATATAAAATAGCTTTTGTTTAGATTCCTTTGGCTTTCATCTTCTAGTCCTAGAATATACAAGTTAAGTCATAAAATTAATAAACAAAATCAATCTTTTTAAGATGAGAGGTTTTTTTAAAAAAAAGAAACATAGCACTGTGTTTTTAATTTTTTTATTCCATTTCTATCCTACTGTAATCCAAAGCAACTCTTGCCTTGGTTTGCAATATTCTCCAACAAGATATATTCCAAATTAAGAACTTAATTGCGCTATCTACGTAGGATGTACCTCAAATGCCTCTGATCTGCAGCTAAGATACAAATGCAACATAGTCATCTCATTAAAATGAGTCTTGATTTAAATAAGTTTTTCACAAACTGTACAACTCACTAGAAAACACAGGGCACATCACTATCAGTTCTCTTACTGTTAAATTTAATTTGAAACTAAACTACGATTTTAAATACAAGTATCTTTCCATAAATCACTTGTAGAATGATAACTCTTTATTATTCTGGATACAAGCCCAAATAGTTATTTAAAATAATGGTTTAAAAAATCTAGTTATAAAGAAAGAAAAAAAGGGCTACTCAAATCTACACAAATATATATGGTTTTATTCTCATAGAAAATGATCTTCAGTACATATGCAAATAGTATTAGGACTAGATTAGTTAACTCCCACAATGATAACTAAATTTATTTCAGTTAGTCCTTCCATCCTCTTCTGAAATAACTTCTTGAAAAATGTATTAAAGTATTGTTACCTAACATGAAAAATGAATCAGATGAAGAACCGGGGATACAAAGTTAAAAGGAAAAAAAAGAAAGAAATTAAGAAAAGGAGAATGGAAATGTAAAAAAATGGATGATTGTTTTGGGGGGAAGAAAGAATTCCCCCCCCCCAATTATTATGCAATATTTGTTTATGATGAGTACTAGTAGTGAAAAAAAAGTTGATGGAGAGAAATAGAATTTTTTAATATATTATTTAGCATGTTTGTGAATACATTTGACCCTAATAATCATTGATAGTGAATAAGATCTATTTAAATACTTAAACATTTAATATAATTACTTACATGAATAGATAGTAATTTTGGGAAATCATAATCATATTATAAAATTGGTTTGTTGGATTAAATTTAAAATTGGTAAATACAGTATATGATTTGTACCACCAGAGGGAAAGACAAGTCATAACAACAAAAATGATGAAGGGAGTTAATGTGTGAAACTTATAGAATTTGAATACTGTAATTATTATTTTCTTTTTTGCTGTACAGGATATTAATTTGAAATAACATACAAAGAACTTCATATGAACCAATATCTTATTGTAACTTATATAAGCAAATGTTGAATTTTTATGGGGCATTTAGTTATGACAATAGGGATTAAGAAAAGCAAATGATGAATAAAGAAAATAAGGAAGAGAAGGAAGCATTATGGCTTGGATTTAAGAAGCAAGATAAATAATAACTAGCAGAGGAAGTAAGCAATAGCTGTAATTTAGTCTAAAGATTTGGAATTAATCAGTGGGATTCCCAAAAGACAACACTAGACTTTTAATGGAGGTAGCATTAAAAAGATACATATACCTAATGTAAAGATATAATACAACGGATATAACAGAATGGATATGGGAACATGTTTAATCATACCGCCACCTTGAATGATACATGTTAATGTATGCACAATTCCAGTGATTCAGGCCACCAAGTTACTATAGTTCCACCTATTCCTTCTTGTGAGATAGTCCACACAAGAATCACACCCAGAAGAATACAGGGGAATCCAACAATTTCCCTTTCTGTGGTTCTTCTCCCTACCTCCCATGGTCATTCTTACACACTATTACACACAACAATCTAACCCAACCCCCCAGCCAGTTGAAGTTGAGAGCCACTGGTTAAGTGATGGGACTGGAGCTTGTTCAACCTGCCAGATCTGAAGGATGGGTAGAAGAGAACAGTGGCCCTATTGCTACTCCAGAGGCTGGAGTCCAGCCCTGAGCCACGTAGGGTTTTATGGATGAGAACCCAAACACCTGAAACTGCCATTTAAACTCTACGCACTTGATACTGCATGAAGCTGAACTTATTTTAATCTATTCTGAATCTTCCGCCAGCTCCCCTGGATAACCCTGGATGTTAGCACTCATCAATAAAAAGAAGGGAGAATTTCTACACACGTTAGCCAAAGTTGTAAATCTGTCCCAGCCGTGGAAGTTCCCCCCTCTCTTGATCATTCTGCCGCCCCAGCGACACCCACCGCGAGCACAGCATTAAGTGGAACCCCAATACTTCCCCCAATCAGCCCGTAAACCTCCGGTCTGAGATTTAACTTCGGCCTCCTGGTTTCTATCTGCGCTGCCGGGGCCAACTATGAGAAAAATGAGAGATAATAAAAAGATACCCCCACAGACGTACGGAGGACACTTTTCCTACAAAACTAAGCCTTGAGTCCCGAATTCCTACTCCCCGTCGCATAAACAAGCCGCCATTGACCCCGAAGAGGCGGATGGGTTCAGCTCCACCCACGGAGGGAGGCCGCGCAGCTCCCCGGCCTCTCCCGCGCAGTACGGAAGTGAGGCAACGTAGTGGACCGAGCGTCGCATGAATTGCGAAGCTTTTGCCTCTCACCGAGTCCTGAGAACAAAGCAGTTTAAAACGTCAAGGGTTTTTTTTAACGGAGCTTCCTCTCTCTTTATATATATATATATATATAAAATATATATTATTTGTATTTATAAAATGTGTGCATGAGGAAGGGCATGTAGATGGTTTTTAATACCGAGTGATTAGGGAAGTGATTGGCACGGACGAGTTTTGCCGCAAAGGTATATTTCACGAAAGTCTCACTTCTAGTTTGAATGTTTTGCTCTGGATCAGAGCAAGAGTTTTACAACCTTGACAACTTTAAGATAGAGGGACTAAAGCGTCCAGAATCCTCCCCCCCCCCATACACACACACAGAAACACACACACTGAGACCACCTATCTTAAAGCTACCAAGATTGAGAAAGCCTGCGTTATTTTATTTTAATTAATTAATTTGTTTATTAGATTTATAGGCCGCCCCTCCTGTTGTGCGCTTGAGCCAGTTTACAAGAGTAAAATTCAATCTAACAATAAAAATAATTATGAATACTGTAATTAGAAAAATTAGAAAGTTAAAAAACCCAATATAACATAATCGTCCATCATTCACACTGCTGGCCAGAGCGGGAACTATCGCTCACAGCTCCAGGCCTGCCAGCATAAATATAATTAGGGCATTCACAACCACTTTCTAAATTAGGGTAATATTTCTCAAGATTAAGTAACATTTCAAAAAGGGGTGGGTGGCTTGGAATTCCTGTATTGTTTTCATCTGCTTTTTTGGTGGAAGAGTACAGCAATCATAATGTCTGGGTGTTAATTCTTTTCTTGCCTATAGACTCACAAAAGCTGGGGAAGATAGAAGCCTCATCACTACACTATAATAGTTTTTTATGCCTTAATCTTGGACGTCCTCCTCGATCCACAGCTGACTTTAGAGCATCTTCTTTCGGCTTTGGCGAGGAGGGCGCTTGCCCAGGTTCGCCTAGTGCACCAGTTGCGGCCCTATTTGGACAGGGAGTCCCTGCTCACAGTCACTCATGCCCTTATCACCTCGAGGTTCGACTACTGCAACGCTCTCTACAATTATTAGATTTGTTATGAACTGTTTTCTACTGTTGTTGTGAGCCGCCCCAAGCCTACGGGCAGCATACAAATCTAATTCATTAATTAATTAATTAATTAATTAATTAATGGGGCTACCTCTGAAGAGTGTTTGGAAACTTCAGAACGTGCAGAATGCAGCCGTGCGAGCAGTCATGGATCGTCCCAGATATGCCTATGTTTCATCAACACTCCGCGGCCTGCACTGGTTGCCAATTAGTTTCCGGACACAATTCAAAGTGTTGTTGATGATCTATAAGGCCCTACATGCCATCAGACCAAAATACCTGCAGGACCGCCTTCTGCCATATGAATCCCAGCAGCCGATGAAGTCCCACAGAGTTGGCTTTCTCCAGGTCCTATCAACTAAACTGTCGTCTGGCGGAGCCTAGAGGAAGAGCCTTCTCTGTGGCAGCCCTGGCCCTCTGGAATCAACTCCCCCCAGAGATTCGAACTGCCCCCCACCCTCCTCGCCTTCTGCAAGACCTTGAAGACCTATCTATGTTGCCAGCCATGGGACAATTAATGTATCCCCTTCTCTGACCATTAAGAGTTATGTGTGGTTGTGATTGTATAGTATTGATTGTTTTTTAAGATAGCGGGTTTTTAGTCATAGTTTTAACTATTAGATTTTTACTGTACTATTTTATTGCTGTTATGAGCCGCCCTGAGTGTTCGGAGAGGGATGGCATACAAGTCTAATTTTTTTTTAAATTATTATTATTATTATTATTATTATTATTATTATTATTATTCTGTCATTTCAGATGCTATCTTTAATTGAAAATGGATCTGAAAAGGGCTGTCTGGGCACTGAACTACAGTGAATAAGCAGTAGTAAACCCACAACAGCATTGTTCAGCTTCATAAGTGTTTTTGCTGTCAGTATATTAGGCTACACCTTAGAGTCAATTGGACCAATATTTTTTAATTTTTTGTAAATCATCCATGCTTTATCTTCCACTCTTTTACTTTGCAAAAACTCTTTACGGAGTGCTTTTTTATCTTGGGAAACCTGGCAACTCCAAATAAAATAATAGAAATAGCATTTAGACTTATATACCACTTCACAGTGCTTTACAGACGTCTCTAAGCGGTTTACAGAGTAAGCATATATCCCCAACAATCTGGGTTCTCATTTTACTCATCTCACAAGGATGGAAGGCTGAGTCAACCTCGAGCCTGGAGATATTTGAACTGGTGAACTACAGACAGCAGAAGCAGTTTGCAGTACTACACTCTTAACTATTGCATCATCAAGGCTCATATACACTATAATTAATATAATTAATAAATACGCTATAATTCTTTTATTATCCAAAATACTTCTCATTTTAAGTTGTTCTACCTGCTGGTAATTGGTATCTAATCATAGTCTACTTTGCAGATCTGGGTAAAGTTCTTAAATTTATATGAGATGAGCCTGATCATTCGTAATTTGCAGAGAGCTATTCCAATCAGGAGAGTCCCACTCCGCAGGAACATAGAACAACTCCGTTCTATTTTGGAAGTGCAAAAGTTTGACCTTGGTGTAATCTGTGTTAGTAATATGTACATACAGCAACTCAACAGAACTTACAGACAGAAGAATATTCCTACTGATGTGTTATCTTTTCCTTTTCATGAGGTATGTGTTTGCTCAATTATTCCTTTAGAGCTTGGCAGTAATTTTATCAGAAATCAGAATACATAGAATAATATCATGTTTATATATGAAGGCAATGGAAAAGTCAGACAAATTAGGAATGATTCAGGCCCTACGCAGAAATCTTAATGGTAGAGGAAAGGACAATTACTGTGGCACATCAAAAATAAAGGCCCTGAAAAACAGCAGGGCTCATTATGTAAGGGTACCCAAAACATACATCAATATTCATTAGTGAATATTGCAGAATGTGTTAATAAATGGACACCTAAAAGATTATTACTTGTTTTTCAAGCTCTATTTTATAACTGGTGTAATTAATATATATGAGAAGAAAGTAAATGTAAGTTTTAATGATAACATGTATTATCTTAATATTTTGCTGTTTTACCTCATTTTACTGTTCCTAAGTTGTTTAGAGACAGCTCTAGTCAAGATGGGCTACAGATACATTTTAAAAATGAATAAATGTTTTATTTGTAAGTTTCTGTAGGGGAATATAACTGATCTTCTTATTCTCTGCAATTTACTCCTAGAATTCTTGTCCTAAGCAAGTTTAGATGGAAATAAATCCCATTAAAAACTCTTGAATTATCCTTCTGAGAGTATACCATTGAGTTTACATATATTATTATTCCTAAATAATCCTGATATATACCTAATATTAAGTCATAATACAGTTTGCTTTGGGTTAGGGTGATATGGAAATTGGTTCCAAGAAGGAAACCATATCTTATAAATCATAATGCATAAGTGTATACTTACTGAATAAGAAGAAACCAAGTGGACGTTCGAACATGGGAGAAGGAGAACAAATTAAATTCGTATCTTCATGTATAATAATGCTATGTCTTTTATTACCATAAAGTGCTTAGAAATATTATATGGTCTGTTCTTAACACCTTTATTTCATTTTCTGCATGGCATTTGTTCTACTAAATTAAGAACGTGTATATAATTGAATTTTCTTTGGGGCTATCACAGAATCTGAGAGGTGGAGAATTACCCCAGCCCTGTATTCAAGATGACTACAATTTGGGAGACATTTTTCTAGGAGTAGAATATATCTATCAACAATGTAAACAGAACCACAATGATTATAACAATATTCTTACAGTAAGTGTACATTTATAAAAGTAGTATTTTTTATTTGAAAAAAGTTCTGAAATGATTTATAAAAATGAAAATATTTTGATTGTTATTTCTCCAATTATTAAAAACCCTTTGGTATCAGAAAATATGACAATGTCTCAGTCCCACTGACATAAATCTTACTGCTTCACATTTAGAATAACATAAATGTAGACATCCAAATGATCAATAGATGGCAAAAACAAGTTGTCTATATCCTTTTGCTGTCATCAAATACTGTAGTTATCCAGATTTTGACAGCAGAATTCTGGTAGCCCTTTTTTTGCAGTAATCTTCAAGTTAACCCATAACATGCTGCTCTCGGAGATTAATTTTTAACTATTTCATTTTTACTACTATGTATTTTATTGCAAGATAGTTGTCCAGATTTTGACAGCAGAATTCTGGTAGCTCCTTTTTTGCAGTAATCTTCAAGTTAACTCATAACATGCTGCTCTCAGGGATTAGTTTTTAACTTTCTCATTTTTACTAGTATATATTTTATTGCAAGATTTTTTCTTAAACAAGTCACTAGTTTTTTTCCCCTTTAATAGTTAAGCTGTTTAAACCATTATGCCAACTCCAAATATGAATAACTCATTGCTGAAAGATTATGGTTACCACTCTTTATGCTTGTCAGTTGACCTTGCCACTCTAGGAACCTTGCCAGCTCCTCAGTTCTAAGATTCCCTCCAGCTGGTCACATGACTCAGTGGAGCTATTGACTGTGTAAGAGATCCAAAAGTCATGCTTTCCCTACCTGTTTATTCTTGGTGAAATTAACATTGGTTTAAAATGATGTGCTGTGAGGGTCTACTGGTTAAGGCAGCAGGCTAGAAACAGGGAGACATTGTATTCTAGTCCCATCTGAGGCATGAAAACAGTCTGGGTGATCTTGGGCCACTCATTCTCTCTCACCCCAGCCTACTCCACAGAATTGTTGGGAAAATAAGTGAAGGGAGGTGTATTAGATATGTTGGCCATCTTAAATTACTTACGTAAAAAAACTAATAATAAAGACAGAATTTAAAAGATCTTAACAATAACATACCAGAATGAGTTGACAAGCTGAGTACTCAGCAGTCTGCTTGTTAGAGGACGTGCCTAATGTCTATCATGTTCCTTAGTCTGCCAGCTGTGCCCATTGAGGCAGAACAGGAGTGGGATCTTACTCTTTATGAAAAAAAGTTTGCCAATCCCTTCAGTAGAATTGCCAGCTATACAAAATGCTTTTTAAATTAATGGCATACTTTGAATACATTTATTCACTCTGCGATTCTAACTCCTTTCCACTGACTAGGAAAAAATCACACTGAAGTTTTCACTGTATTCTCTAAATGATTATTATTTCTATTATGATTTTAAATTATTGTGATGTGGGATTTCTCTAATATTCTACTTTTCATATCAATTACAAATATGTAAACCATTGAAAAGCTTTTTCCCCTTAAACAGGTGACAGTTGCCCATGGCATGTGCCACTTACTTGGTTATAAACACAATACAGAAACAGACTGGCAACAAGTAAGTATTCTAACTGATTTGATACCATTCTAATTTTTGTTTTCTTTATTGGAGTAAGGTAGATTTTTATGTTTTAAATTTGGGGTTTTTAGAGTATATTTAAATGTTAGATTTCTTGTATGTTTTGTATTTGCCTTGTTGTAAGCTGCCCTGAGTCTCAGAAGGGCAGCATAGAAATCTAATTAATTAATTAATTAGCTTATGTAATTGCATCCTAAGATTTTCTAATTTACTGTTAAGTACAATTTTAAATTTCAAAATTCAAACCAAGTTTGTAAGATCAGACGTTGTATTATTTGAAAGGAAATGTGTGCATTCATTATGGCCTTGCTTGTTTTCAGATGTATGAAAAAGAAACACAAATTCTGCACGAGTTAAGCAAATTGACAGGCACAAACTTTGAACCTCTATCAAAACACCATTTCTAAATGTTGTATTTATATGCTGTTTCATTAAAATAAATCTATTTTTTTTATTTCTTCCTCGGTCAGCAGAATATAATTACTTTGAACTAATTTTGCTAGAAAATCTACAATCAGACGAGCAAAAGGCTTTGAAAGTTCTTAATTGCCCTCCTGCTTCCTATACCTTCACATTTATTTATTTATTTAATTCAATTTGTATGCCGCCCCTCTCTGAAGACTCGGGGCAGCTCACAACATATACAAAGACACAATAGCACAGTAATCCAATTAATATCCATAAAAATAATCTTAAAAATAATCTTTAAAAATTCTAACTTTAAAAACTTACATTAGCATTCATTCAATAAAATCATACTAAAAACATTCATTGGTCAGGGGGAAGATCTAGTAACCCCAGGCCTGGTGACAAACATGAGTTTTTAAACTCTTTCGAAAAGCAAGGAGGGTGGGGGCAGTGCGAATCTCCGGGGAGAGCTGATTCCAGAGGGCCAGCGGCCCCACAGAGAAGGTTCTTCCCCTAAGTCCCGCCAGCCAACATTGTTTGGCCGGCGGGACCCTAAGGAGACCAACTTTGTGGGACCTCACCGGTCGCTGGGATTCGTGCAGCAGAAGGCGGTCTCAGAAATAGTCTGGACCTATGCTATGTAGGGCTTTATAGGTCATAACCAACACTTGGAATTGTGTCTGGAAACAGATCAGTAGCCAATGCAGTCCGTGGAGTGATGACAAGATATGGGCATTTACTACTGCTGCTCCCTCTTGAAAATTGTGTTGGGCAGGTACTTTAAGTGCTTCAGCACCAAAGCATTGTTTGTGTCTTCTACCCCTACACAACTGTTGCACACCCAAGAGAACCCAACAATATCCTTTTCACTGAAGCTAAGGTGACCAGACGTCCCACTTTTGGCGGGACAGTCCCGCTTTCGGATAATTTGTCCCGCGTCCCAGGGCATTTGAAAAATGTCCCGCTTTTTTAAAAGATCAACTGCCAGGCAGAGGTAGCGGCGCTACAGTCACTGCCGCAGTCACCAGCTCCAGGCCGGGTAGTCTCCCGTCAAGCCACCCCCACAGGCCTAGACCCCCTCCTGGATAACACGGGTGGGAGCCTCCAAGTCCAGCTGAGCCGGGCCCCTCCCTGAAGAGGCAGGCAGAGCTGGCAGCCGGTAGGAGAAAGCCAAAGCAACTGGGCATTTGACAAGTCTTGGCACTCGGAAAGTTCTCTTCCTTCGCCTCCCGTGGGAGTCCTTCTGGCCAGCTCCTTCAGTGCGAAAGGCCAGGCGGCTCAGCTCCTGAGCCCCTTCTTCTCTCCCTCCTCCTCATCTTCCTCCACCCTCCCCAAAGGAAGAGAAAGGAAGAGAGGGAGAGAGAAAAAGGAAGAGAAAGGGAAGAAGCAAGAGAAAGAAAAAAGGAAGGGAGGAAGAGAGAAAAGAGGAAGAAAGGGGGGAGAGAAATAGAAAGGAAGGGAGAGAGAAAGAAAGGCAGGAAGAAGGAAGGAAGAGAAAGGGACGGAGAGGAAGAGAGAAAGAAGGGGAGGGAGAGAGTAAAAGAGAAATATGAAGGGAGGCAGGAAGAGAGAAAAAGAATTTTTTTCTCCATGTAGACCAAATTTTTAATCAAGAACCACCACCCCGGCCCTCCCCCCAATGGTGTCCCTCTTTGCCAATGTAAAAATCTGGTCACTTTAACTGAAGATCACAATTATAAACCCTCTGTTGCTGTTGGTTATTTTTTCCCAGAAGGGAACAAAACAGTAGTGAAAATCACAGTTCTTTAATCCAGTGTTTCCCAACCTTGGCTATTTGAAGATATTTGGACTTCAACTCCCAGAATTCCCCAGCCACCAAATGCTGGCTGGGGAATTCTGGGAGTTGAAGTCCAGATATCTTCAAGTAGCCAAGGTTGGGAAACACTGCTTTAAGCACTTCTTTAACAGCTACTAAAGGAACCCTGCAATTCTCCCTTTATAACAGCCCCAAAGAGAAGAACAAGAAGCGATAAAGTGTATTGTGGTTAGGGTGCTGCACTCGAAAACGCCGACACCTGCCGATTTCTCCGTCAAACACAACCTCGTCTTCCAAAATTCAAGCCAGGTTTTGCATCGGACCTTCTCTGCCCGCCTTCAGACCAACTGAGCCCGCCCCTTCTCCCGGTAGCAGAAGCCACAGATGGCGCTGCGCTGGAGCTGTGGGTTTCTCCGCTTGTTTTACGTCCTCGGTTTTTTGGTTCTCGCCGCCGGCCAGGCGCCCTTCGAAGCCTTCCAGGCGGGCCACAGCGCCTCCTCCCTGCCCGCCGCTGCCGTAGCGGCGTCTTTCAGACGGTAAGAGAAGCAGCGCAAGCGGCGGGGCCGAGGGGCGCGTTTGCAGGCGGCCCGTACTTCCTTGACTGGCGGATCGCGGAGGCTAGGGGCCTGGGCCATTCTTTGAGGCTGGGGGAGGCCAGGCCGCGTCCTTCGGCGGCTTCCTTTTTTGCAGTGAAAAAGCCCGAAGCGTCGGTTTGTGAGGATGCGAGAGCGCGGCCGAGCTTCCTCCTGCTTGTGGCTTCTTTCCCTCCTTGGTAGCTTTAATTCCTCAGGGTCTGATCCGGTTCCCCCGCTCAGCCTCTTCTCTTATTACTGGCCCAATGAGGGAAACTTAACAGTCTCTTCAAAAGTCACAGCTCTTTTGATTTAGACCAGTGTTTCCCAACCTTGGCAACTTGACGATATTTGGACTTCAACTCCCAGAATTCCCCAGCCAGCATTCCCTGGCTGGGGAATTCTGGGAGTTGAAGTCCAGATATCTTCAAGTTGTCATGGTTGAGAAACACTGATTTAGACTGTTTTGTTTAATGTTGAGATTCGCTCTGTTTCCACCCTCCACAGCTCATCCCCAGAATTGCCTCTGCCAACAATAGATGGGTTGGAGGTGTTTGTGCATAACAGCTAACTCAAATGTATCTCCCAAGAAGTACAAACAGTTCACCTCTTGAGCCCAAATTTTCTGTTGCTAAGTGAGACATTTTTGAGTTTTGTCCCATTTTGCAACTTTTCTTGCCACAGTTATGAAAGTGAATCACTGCAGTTGTTAAGAAATTCAAATAATATTTCTGCAGACCACCAAAATTTTCTCACAGAGCACCAGTGGTCACAGACAACCAGTTGCTGACTACTGCTTTGATGGGCACAGGAACAATGTTTCATTCAGTAGTGAAAATAGCATTTACTATTGTAGTGCAACATATTAATTATTATGGTATATAAATACCACACCAATAATGGTATTTAAATCTTAGCTAGGATTACTGAATATTCGCAAAAATTGAGATTTTAAATAACTGAAAAGAAAATTGTTTTTGTAAAGTTTATGGACAAGAATAGGAGACATAGACTTAATTAATCTTCTGCCGCACGAATCCCAGCGGCCAGTTAGGTCCCACAGAGTTGGCCTTCTCCGGGTCCCGTCAACTAAACAATGTCGGCTGGCGGGACCCAGGGGAAGAGCCTTCTCTGTGGAGGCCCCGACCCTCTGGAACCAGCTCCCCCCGGAAATTAGGATTGCCCCCACCCTCCTTGCCTTTCGTAAACTCCTTAAAACCCACCTCTGCTGTCAGGCATGGGGGAACTGAGATATCTCCCCTTGCCTATGTAGTTTTATGTATGGTAAGTTTGTGTGTATGCTTTTTAAATAATGTGGGTTTTAGACTTTTAATATTAGATTTGTTATTTTAGACTTTTAATATTAGATTTGTTACTGTATATTGTTTTATTACTGCTGTGAGACGCCCCAAGTCTGCGGAGAGGGGCGGCATACAAATCTAATTAATAACAATAATAATAATAATAATAATAACAACAATAGTAATAATTAGCATGTTTTAGTGCAAAATATCTCTATACCAAAGCACACTTGTTTGTTTGTTTGTTTATTTATTTGTTTATTTATTTAATTAATTAATTAATTTGTATGCCGCCCCTCTCCGTAGACTCAGGGCGGCTCACAACAGTAATAGAAAACAATATATAATACAAATCTAATAATTAAAACGAAAAACCGATAATTTAAAAAACATGCACACAACATACCATGCATAAACAGCACAGGCCTGGGGAAGTTATCTCAGTTCCCCCATGCCTGACAGCAAAGGTGGGTTTTAAGGAGTTTACGAAAGGCAAGGAGGGTGGGGGCAGTTCTAATCTCAAGGGGGAGCTAGTTCCAGAGGGTCGGGGCCGCCACAGAGAAGGCTCTTCCCCTGGGACACACCAAATGACATTGTTTAGTCGACGGGACCTGGAGAAGGCCAACTCTGTGGGACCTAATCGGTCGCTGGGATTCGTGCGGCAGAAGGTGGACTCATACAATGACTATCCTTCTTGAGTGCACACAAAATATTTATTAAGAAAGCATAAAAAGAAATGCAGTGTTTTTATATAGCAGAGATTTATTTTTATAGGATACAGTAGATGTTACATAAAGAGAAGCCATCATAGAATGTCAAAGCAGCATGTCATTATATTCAACCATTCTTTTCAAAATATCTGAATTCAGAATCCTTTCAAAATTGCTTAGCTTTTTCTTTGCTTTAAAATTGAAATGATTATAAATCATGGTTTAACAGTAGTGTATTGGTAATATTATTTTTTTTCTATAGGTATCTTTTGTATGATGTTAATCCACCTGAAGGTTTCAACCTACGTAGAGATGTATACATACGAATTGCATCTCTTCTAAAGACCTTGTTGAAGACTGAAGCATGGGTATTGGTTCTGCCTCCATGGGGACGTCTTTATCATTGGCAAACTCCTAAAATTCATCAAGTCCAAATTCCTTGGTCTAAATTTTTTGATGTGCCAAACCTCAATGAAAACATACATGTTATTGAGTATGAACAATTTATTGCAGGTAACATATGCTTTAGAAACATCAATGATATGAAATCTTAGTATAGTTCCATCTAATTTTTTCTATGCATTAAGATAGGTGAGGTGTATTAAGATACTATTTCACCATTCAAACTCTATGCATATCTTTTAACTTTTTCAGTACAAACATATGCATTCCCCATTTAAAATTTTTGATATATATTTACACTGTTGAAAAGCATAATGATTGCAGGCAAAGTTCATGAATTGAGTAGTTAAAGGCTTATTATTATATGGGGGGAGGGAGAGAATACAATTTTATTAACTTTTCAAATATTTGGAATTTTCTTTCTGATGTAAGTTATGTGGCTCTCTCCTTAAACATACATAGGTCCTCAAATCTCCATTTCAAAAAGTATAAGATAATTACTTTACCATTAGTGGTGCTACTTTGTATCTACTGGTTACAATGCCTTCATTATGATAGTACATCTATTATCAGTAGCGAGATATATGATAATATTTGTGTACTGATTTATCTTGAATTTTTACCCAGAGTCAGGTGGTCCTTTTATTGATGAGATATATGTCCTGCAAAACTATGCTGAAGGATGGAAAGAGGGCACATGGGAGGAAAAGATTGATGAGAGACCATGCATTGACCAACATATGTATTCAACAGACAAAGATAAATACTACAGGTATGCTAATATTTATATTGTTATATTAACATAATCTCTAGCTAAAAAAATTTTCCAACCTTGTTTTCCAGGGAGGAGGGAAGTATTTCAGAAAAAGGGAGAAAAACATTTCAAATTTTAAAATTGAGCTTGTGGGATAGGTATACTACCCATACTTAGAATCACTCTTTTTAGGCTCAGAAGAGCATATCAAGGTGAAAGAATCATAACTGAGAAGATGAAATTTTAGTTTCAAAATCTCAGCCACCAGGGCCCAAAGCCATACGACAAGCAGAGCAACAAGAAGGGATGGATGTAAGCTATTGGGGTGTTAACAGTCCTCATCTTCTTAAATTGATACATGGAAATAGTGTTTTATACGAGATGTATTATCTATGTAATAACCCCCTGCTGATAGCCAGTGGTTGCAGCAGTTTAGAGATTTTTTATAATGTGTCAAGTCAGTTCCTTAAGTAATTCATGATCCAAATCAAAGAACAGTAATATGAAAGTCCAGGTCTATGTATTGTCCTTGAGAACATGTCCCTGAGAGCATGTATCTGAAAGCCCCCCACAGCACTCTTAATTTCATCATGATAATTTAACTGTGAAACACAATTCCATGTTATTTTGTTAAAACAGACATAATACAGCTTTTAAAAATTCATTCCAAAAATTGAAGAGATGAAAATTTAAGCCCAATTTATAGATTCTCCTACTGAGCATTTATGTTCCACAAATTGCACCCTTCTTTTTCTCCTATCACTTGGCTTTTTACTTCTTCACTTTGTCCATTTAGAAGCCAAAGAAGATCTTCCGACATTAGTTAATATTTTAAATTTGATTGTTTTTAAATAAACAATTTTCTTTATATAACATCTTCCTTCAGTGTGGTCATCTTCCATTTAATTGCCTTAATGAATTAGAAAAATAGGAATCAATTTCTCAAGGATTCAAATTGTACTGTTTTTAGATAATAGATAGTAATTTTTTAAAAAGTGAAATTCGACTTTCCTATTCTTTGTTTAAAACTCATACAGTATTTTTTCCATTTAACTAACTTGTAATGCAGTTTTGTTTGTTTATGTCCATGCTCACTATTATCTTCAACTAATTCTTATTGTAATTATTGTTAATTTATTGTAAATTAAAGAATTTTTAAACTTTTTATTTTAAGAAAATATTAAAGTAGTACTTTATACTATAATTTTCACTGAAAGTTTGTACTTTATGCCATAGCATTTTACCAAGTTACTATTGAGTTATCAACTTATATTGAGTTATTATCAAGATTTATTTCAGATTTATTTCTACTTTGTATTCATGAAAATATTAACTTGTTTTTATAGGGGATGGTTCTGGGGTTATGAAGAAACTCGGGGCCTTAAGGTGGTTTGTTTATCTGTCCAGGGTTCTGCTTCTGTTGTAGCCCCTTTGCTTTTGAATTTATCCAGCAGGTAAGACTTCCTGAATTAATTTTTTATTTCACATATTTGCCATATTATTTTAGCTTAGAAGAAGAAAGTGGGAAATATTATCTTTCTCATGCATCAAATTTACTAGTGTTGAGAGTATTTATTATCCCAAATTTACAAGTACAGTAAAGGGAAAATAATATAAATAGGAAATTGAGGCATGATTCTTTCTTATCATTAAAGCAGAATAACAAGAGTTAGAAAGGGACCTTGGAGGTCTTCTATCCAACCTCCTGCTCAGGCTGGAAACCTTACACAATTTCAGACCAATGGTTTCCAATCTCTTAAAAACCTCCAATGTTGGAGCACCTACAAATTCTGAAAAGTAAATCCACTTCAATACAGTTATTAAGAAAATGCCATGGATACATAGTCAATATTTGTGGAGTTCACAGAGGAAAACTGTGTTAATTTATCTTACTTAGTTTTTTCATTTTAATAGGTCAGTGATGTTAGACAGAGCTGAACATCTTCTTCATGATCATTATGGTGGCAAAGACTACTGGAATGTGAGTAGTCATATTCATATTATCTGCATAATAATAGTAATTTTTGATACACAATGTGCTAAATGTTTTTATTTATGAGAACCAAATTCTCCTATTCTATGATTAGCTATGCATTAGCCTTAGCAGCTGTTTGTAATTAACCAGGGTCGGTAAAATGAAGACCCAGATTGTTGAGAGCAACAAGCTGACACTGTAAACTGATCAGAATACTATGTGGTGGTATATATAAGTTTAGGTACTATTGCTATTGCTAAATAGAATCTGATGTTGTATAAACAGACAATATGTACTACACCTGAATTTTTCTACTTTTTTCAATTGAATTCTTTTAATTCAATTGAATTCATTTTTTCAATTGAATTCTTTTAATTCAATAAAAAATTGAAGTGTTTCCATTGGAAGGAGATATTTTTTCTTCATCAATTGTTAGAACTTCTAATTTGTCTAAACGTCCTACGGCAAGCTTGTTGTTTAAATTGTTTTTAGATTAATATATTTATTTTTAATAGAGGTATGTCCAACCCGTAATCTAAGGGCCAAATGGAGCCCTGGGCAGGTAGTAATATGGCCCTGAATATTGTAAACTTATTATTATGTGATTTATATACAATAAATATATTACATATTTTATATGTAGCTCAGGACAATTCCTATTCATTTGGTGTGGCCCAGGCAAGCCAAACATTTGGTCATCCATGATTTTTAACGTGAAACCATTATTCTTTTCTTTTTTAAAAAAAAAAACTCCTATCAGCCTTACTGATAAAACAATTATTTCTTTCAGTTTCATTTTCCTATAATTTTGTATATTCTAGGAGACTTTTGCTGAAGTAAATAAACTAATTCTCAATAACATTTTTACATCAAACAGACTCGTCGAAGTATGATGTTTGCCAAACACCTCCGTATGGTGGGAGACATGTTTAGAGCTAAATATTTAAATTCTTCTGATGAAAAGGATAGAACACAGTACTCTGAAGATTGGAGAAATATAAAGGTAATGTAATTTAAATAATGTACAGATTGATTTTGAATTTAACAATATAAAGCCCTTCATGGCATCGGACCAGAATATCTCCGGGACCTCCTTCTACCGCACGAATCCCAGCAACCGGTTAGGTCCCACAGAGTTGGCCTTCTCCGGGTCCCGTCGACAAAACAATGTCGTCTGGCAGGGGAAGAGCTTTTTCTGTGGCGGCCCCGACCCCCTGGAATCAACTCCCCCCGGAGATTAGGATTGCCCCCACCCTCCTTGTCTTTTGCAAACTCCTTAAAACCCACCTTTGACGTCAGGCATGGGGAAATTGATTCCCCTGTGCTGTTTTATGTATGGTTTGTCTGAGATGTATGACTGTTTTTTATATTAAGGGTTTTAAAAAAAATTTAATCATTGGATTTGTACTGTTTTGTTGTTTTGAGCCGCTCCGAGTCTTCAGAGAAGGGCGGCATACAAATCTAATAAATCATCATCATCATCATAATATTGCAGGCCTCCATTTTTTACGTTCATTGGTCATTAAAATTCAGGTAGATGGCTTAAACTGTTAAAGTGAGCACTCAATTATTTATTTATTTATTTATTTATTTATTTATTTATTTAGATTTGTATGCCGCCCCTCTCCGCAGACTCGGGGCGGCTCACAACAAAGTGAAAAACAATTTATAACAAATCTAAATTTCTACTAAAAACATTAAAAAAAACCCATTTTCTAAACACACATACATACACACATACCATTCATAAATTGTATATGCCCGGGGGAGATGTCTCAGTTCCCCCATGCCTGACGACACAGGTGGGTCTTAAGGAGCTTACGAAAGGCAAGGAGAGTAGGGGCAGTTCTAATCTCCGGGGGGAGTTGGTTCCAGAGGGTCGGGGCCGCCACAGAGAAGGCTCTTCCCCTGGGGCCCACCAACCGACATTGTTTAGTTGACGGGACCTGGAGAAGGCCCACTCTGTGGGACCTAATCGGTCGCTGGGATTCGTGCGGCAGCAGGCGGTCTCGGAGATATTCTGGTCCAGTGCCATGAAGGGCTTTAAAGGTCATAACCAACACTTTGAATTGTGACCGGAAGTTGATCGGCAACCAATGCAGACTGCGGAGTGTTGGTGAAACATGGGCATACCTAGGTAGGCCCATGACTGCTCTCGCAGCTGCATTCTGCACGATCTGAAGTTTCCGAACACTTTTCAAAGGTAGCCCCATGTAGAGAGCATTACAGTAGTCGAACCTCGAGGTGATGAGGGCATGAGTGACTGTGAGCAGTGAGTCCCGGTCCAGATAGGGTCGCAACTGGTGCACCAGGCAAACCTGGGCAAACGCCCCCCTCGCCACAGCTGAAAGATGGTTCTCTAATGTGAGCTGTGGATCGAGGAGGACGCCCAAGTTGCGGACCCTCTCCGAGGGGGTCAATAATTCCCCCCCCAGGGTAATGGAAGGACAGATGGAATTGTCCTTGGGAGGCAAAACCCACAGCCACTCTGTCTTATCCGGGTTGAGTTTGAGTCTGTTGACACCCATCCAGGCCCCAACAGCCTCCAGACACCGGCACATCACTTCCACTGCTTCGTTGACTGGACATGTATTTAATGTATTATGGCTGAAGAATATACTACATATTTCTTCTACTTGCTCCAAGGGTTCTCTGCTTATATTTCTATGGAAGGCTCTCACCCCATTCCAGTGTTATAATGGAGTACATATTTAAAAAGAGATAATTAACTCAAATGTGGATCTCTGGAGGCAGTTGGTTCCAAAGGGTCAGAACAGCCACAGAGAAGGCTCTTCCCCGAGGTCCCACCAACCGACGTTTGGTGGACGGGACCTGGAGAAGGCCAACTCTGTGCACCCTTACTGGCCACAGCAAGGTATGAGAGAGGAGACAGTCCCGTAAATAGTCTGGCCCTGAGCCGTTTAAGGCTTTAAAGGTGATAACCAACACCATGAATTGCATTTGGAGACCAACTGGCAACCAATGTAGCGCGAGTAAAGTTGGAGTAATACGGGTGTACCTTGGTACACCCATTATTGCACACGCTGCTGCATTCTGCAGCAGCTGAAGTCTCCGAACACTCTCCAAGGGTACCCCATGTAGAACACATTGCAATAGTCAAGACGACAGGTGATGAGGGCGTGAGTGACTGCGCGGAGCGCCTCCTAGTCAAGGTAGGGCCACAACTGGTAGACAAGTCGAACCTGTGTGAAAGCCCCCCTAGCTTTCAATAGCTGAGAGATGTTGTTCTAGCCTCAGCTGTGGATCTAGGAGGACACCCAAGTTGTGAGCCCTATCCAAGGCGGAAATTTCTTCCCCTCCCAGTACCAAAGACAGGCAGATGGTATTGCCTTTAGGAGGAAAGACCCACAGCCACTCGGTCTTGCCAGGGTTGAGTTTTAACCTGTTGACCCCCATCCAGACCCTAATGGCTTCAAGACACCAGCACATCACTTCTACCGCTTCACTGAACTGACACTGAACTGACTTTAATCTGTCTGCCTATGATAACTTTTCTTCTTTTGAAACAGGGTATAAATTGCTAGGCTGCTGGGTATTTCATTTAAATCTTTAATTAATCCTAGAAGTATATTATACGTTATTCCTTTTCTTTTAGATGTTTATGTTCTTGTCAGAAAAATAGCTCAAGAAGGAATTCTACTGTTTGAGAAAGATGGTTTATTTACTTGGTTTATTAAAAAAGGATCTGTCTTAAGGACCTGTTATCATGAAATAGGAAAAACAGACTGCTATCAGTTCTGTGGCAGTTATAATTACAACAAGGAAAGAAGGGAGTGTTTTATTTATTGAATAACTTTTTAAACTTTTGAAATGAGGTTTATCCAATAATGGATGCTTAAAAATTATATTGTTAAAAATATTTATGGTAAAAGAGAGAGAGAGAGACTGAATACTTCTTCTGTCTGAGGAAAGATTAACTTGGCATAAGCAAGATTAAATAAAAGCAGCATTCAAAAGAAGGACACAAAAATGCCATACTTTCTCATATCTGTGATTAAGTACCATTTTTCTTTTTTCCTCAAGAAAGTAATACAACTTTGTGAATATGTAAGCAGAGTCCTTTTTAAGACTCTCTGTATCATATTTTTCAATGACCAAGTTTCTCCAGAAGCAAAAAAACATTCCTAGGCCTGATAGGTACTTGCAAGAAGGGTTTGTATAATGCTTACAAGAAATCAGATAGCCTTGTTACCACTCTGATTCTACTCTGTTGACAGGAATTTAACTTTGAGTAATGTGATACATTCTGCTAGATTCGTAAATGCAGAATTCTTGCAAAATCTGAAAGGCTTTCAGCTCTGGAAATATACACATGTGCTGAAGGATTCAAAGGCAATATCAAAGGCAATATATATAGGCCTGTTATTGAAAACTATATGAAAAACAGCATTTTTAGCACATCTCAATCGCACTTAATTGATGAGTATAACTGAATAGAAGTGCTGCATTGTTGAAGAATGGACAGCAATATCACTTGCAGTTTCTTACTAGGAACTGATTGTGACATTTTTATATTACCCTTACATCTCACAATTGAAAGTGGTTTACATAATAAGTAATATACAAATATATTAAATATTATACATAGGACTAAGTAGATGCATGTGCTGTACGCTCAAAATCTTCAAATATGGAATTGTTCTCTGTAGATAAAGGATATAAAGGATTTCTTTATTTAATATGTATATTTATATACACTGCTCAAAAAAATAAAGGGAACACTTAAACAACACAATATAACTCCAAATAAATAAAACTTCTGTGAAATCAAACTGTCCACTTAGGAAGCAACACTGATTGACAATCAATTTCACATGCTGTTGTGCACATTCAACTTTGTACAGAACAAAGTATTTATGAGAATATTTCATTCATTCAGATCTAGGATGCGTTATTTGAGTGTTCCTTTTATTTTTTGAGCAGTATATTTGGAAACAATATACAGAATTTCCTAGTTAAAGCTATTGTTAAAAATTTGTATACGAATCCAATATGTAAATTGACAATTTATGACTATTAAAGCTTTATAAAATACATCAAATTTATGTATTACTCTAAGGAGTGTTACAGAAAATATGTTCAAGGGTAGAGATATATTCTTACTGAATCAATGCCATTTTATTTCAGTTTCAGCATGTACTGGTTCTTATGTGCTAGGTAAAACTGGGCACAGCCATTGGTGGTCCATATCTTGGTGTTCATCTCAGACGAAAAGACTTCATCTGGGGTCACAGAAGCGATGTGCCCAGCATTCAGGGAGCAGTTAAGAAAATCCAAAACCTCAAAAAGTTGTATAAGCTGGAGAAGGTCTTTGTAGCTACTGATGCCATCCTGCAGGGTATGTATATTTCTCTCAAAGGAGCAAAACATTTTTGATTCATTATAAACAGATTCTGTTACAAACAGATTCTGTTCATTTAGCATTATATTATGCACATTAATCTGTGCCAAAGTTAAAATCATAGCTGGACAAAATAATTTACACAACATATTTGAAAAGTGTTAGGTTTGATCCATGCATAAAGAAGCATAAGAGACTACCATACCTACTGGTATATTTTAAGTTGCCTCTCAGTGGGCAACAGCTGCCTCTATTGTCGCTTCCTTACTTAAGCTAAACAAGATAATGCGAAAAATAGTTGTGTAAATTGCATTGTGTGTGTGCAGTATGGGTCTGCTGTGGCCTCAAACACAGTGCTGCATGGTAATCTAGACCATGCAAATCACACTGGGTTTGTTATATAGTGAACTAGAAACTCATAAAGAGATCCATATTTGATTATTCACAAGTGTTTATAAATCACAGTTTAAATGAATTCACTGATTCTTCTGAAAGTTTTTGACCGCTACCACATCCCTGAGGTCAGTCATAAGGGTGAAACTCCCCAAATTTGGTGCACATAACTGCAGGGCCACTACAGCTGCCATAAGTTTGAAACTTGAGTTAGAAAGTAGCTTTGAATGGGAGTCCATCATAACTTTGAATGGCTTCTAAGCAATTGGTCATAAGTTGAGGACTATGTGTACATCATTTATTTATTTATTTATTTATTTATTATTTGTTGTTAGTTAGTTAGTTAGTTAGTTAGTTAGTTAGTTAGTTAGTTAGTTAGTTAGTTAGTTAGACAGACTTCTATGCCGCCCAATCCCAAAGGAGTCAGTCACATATTGCTTCTCTTTTGGCGCAGAATTAATTCAAAAAGCAGAACATTCACACTTTTTGTTAAGACAACATTTAGAGTCTGGCGTTCAAATATTCTTCCATAAGTACATCATTAGACTTTTTGGGAACTGTCCAACTTTGATATATCCATAGATCTTCATTGATTGAAAAGTTCCAAGCTTTAGCAACGTAATTTTTAAAAAGCATTTTATAAGGAAGGAAAGGGAGAGAAAAGTATAGATCAGTGATGGTGAACATTTTATTTTTTTCCTCGGTTGCCGAAAGAGCGTGCATGCATGCTATCGCACATGTGCGAGTGCCTACACCCATAATTCAATGCCTGGAGAGGGCAAAAAAAGCTTCCCCCACCCCCCAGAGGCCCTTTGGGGGCCAAAAACAGACTGTTTCCCAACTTCTGATTGCCTCAGTAGCCTCGTGTTTTGCCCTCCTCAGGCTCCAAAGGCTTCCCTGGAGCCAGGGCAGAGTAAAAACACCCTCCCCATCCCCCCCAGAGCCAAAAACGCCTGGCCAGCACACACACGCACATTGGAGCTGAGCTAGGTCAATGGCTCATGTGCCAGCAGATATGGCTCCGCATGCCACCTGTATCACCCGTGCCATAAGTTTGCCATCACTGGCATAGGTTATACAATGAAAGGGGGGGATATTAATACAGAAATTTGCTGCATCATTTTCCTCTCATTTAAACGGTTAAATAAGCAAAAAAAATGTTTTCATATAAGATGAAATTTGCCACCTGAAGAATGTTAATTGAATATATTTTCCAGAGGTTGAAGAATTAAAAGCACTTCTTCCAGAGATGGTGAGATTTGAACCTACTCGGGAGGAAATAGAGCTGTATAAAGATGGAGGAATAGCAATTATTGATCAATGGATATGTGCACATGCCAGGTATCTTCCTCCTCCTTCCCTCTCTCTCTCTTTTTCTCTCTCTCTCACACACACACACACTTGCCCCAGCTCCTGCCATCCTTGCAGTAAAAAACTCATGTCAGTATGAGTAGATAAAGAGGCACCACTTCAGTGGGAAGGTAACAGCACTCCATGATACTATTCTAGCAATATGACCAGTGTTCCCTCTAATTATTTTTTTTTGGGGGGGGGGCGGAAAAGTATAGTGTCTGAGCGGGCGGCACAGAAATAATAAATAAATAAATAAACAAACAAACAAAAAACCCACCCTGTTTTGCCTCAGAGTATTTCAAAATAAAATACTGTACTGTGTGTCTATAACCGTGAGCTCATAATAGGGCAACTCTATCAATATCAAAATGCCACTTAAATAGTTGAGCTAGTTTCAAACTAGATTTTGATTTTCTTTCTCTCTTCCTTACTCCCATTCTTTTTCTTTCTCTTTTCCTTCCTCTCTTTTTTCTATCTGTTTCTCTCTCTTCCTCTCTTCCTCTCTCTCTCCTTCCCTCTCACTCTTTCCCTCTCGGCTTCTGAGCAGGTTTGGAAAACTCTGAGTTGATGATGATCTTTAAGTGAGCGATTGCTCACTGCTCAGCTTAGAGGAAACTATGAATATGACTACAGAAAAGTCTTTGGAGAGTGATGGCTCAATGCATTTTTCCCTCCCAGAATTGGCAACAGTTTGTGGGGTAAAATCCACAAGAGATTCCTTTGCCTTATTCCTGGACTTTTATAGTGTTTGTATATAAAACTACAGATATACAGTACATTTGAAGACTACCCAGAAACGGTCCAGAATGTGTTGATCTGGGTGCTAGATGATACATACTAACCCCTGCACTTGTATTTGCTTGTTTCTACATTACTGTATAGGCTTTCCACAGGCTAATCAAAATGAGACTTTTCAGAGAGCTTTTGAAATAGGAATTGATACTCTTGGTTGTAGTGCTTTGATTTATTGTGATTGGTCTATTATTTTATTAACATGGTCACTTTATTATTTTGTATTGATGGATATGTGGATAAATCTAGAACATATATATGTTTGGCAAGACTGAATTATTTTATTATTCGCATAGCATTACTGATATAAAATGGGTGGCCAGTAAATTTTACAAATAAAATAAATAATGGATTATAGAAAACTTAGCAAAAATTTTAGAAATATGTTTCTTTATTCACTGATATTTTCTCTTCACAGATATTTTATAGGAACCTCAGTCTCAACATTTTCTTTCCGCATTCATGAGGAAAGAGAAATTCTGGGATTTGACCCCAAAACAACTTACAACAGATTTTGTGGAGATGATGAGAAAACCTGTGAACAGCCAACTCACTGGAAAATTGAATATTAATATATTCAGACAGTGGAACTTCAGTTGCCACTTACCAAAGAAATTAAACAATTACTTTTGTGGCAAGAAATTGGCTTAAAATGTTTCCTTTTTTCACTGTTTTGGTGATAAATGTGAATGGTGCTGCTGCTTAAACTATTTACAGTGGTCAGTATTATGGCTGTAATTCCAAAAAAAAATTATCCCAAGAGGTTGCCTCTAATCAAAACTTCAAGTTGCACCAGTTCACTTCACCAGAAGATCCAGCAGAAGTGAACATTTTGGTTGTTGTTAATTGCGATGTTGTATCCAACCCATTACGACCTCATGGACAACGTTCTTCCAGGCCTCTACCATCCTCTGGAGTCGATTTAAGCTCATGCCCGACTGTTTCAGTGACCTTGTTCTCTGTCGTCTCCTTCTTCTTTTGCTCTGGATCTTTCCTAGCATTAGGCTCTTCTCCAGTGAATCCTTCTGTCAGGCCTATGCTTTCTGGTGGCGCAGGTGGCACAACTTTTCACATAATCTTCGACTTCTGTTCTCACTCTGGGCCACCTCATTAGGTGACCACAGTATTTGAGTTTCATCTTCATCTGGTCTTCTAAAGAGCAGTCAGGGTTGATCTCCTCTAGGACTGACCAGTTGGATCACCTTGCAGGCCAAGGGACTCGCAGGAGTCTTCTCCAGCACCATAGTTCAAAGGCTTCAATTCTTTAAAAAGAAAATTGAAATTGAAATTTTATTTAATTTTAAGTGACCCTTAAAAGCCCTCAAATGGCATGGCAGCTTGGCTGGGCTGAACCTTTGGAGCTACAAATCCCTAACACTTTGCAAAACAGCCAAAGATTCAGTCATGGCTTTGATCAAAGCAAAAAATACTTCAAGGATTCATACATTTCTAATTTTAGCTCTTTGAAGAAGTCATATCGATGTCTCCCATTTAAATTTGATCAGATAATATATTCTAATGCAATTAAATTGTTTCTAAAACATTTTTGTTGGATCTGATTTTGTTTACAAAAGCAATATGTTAGATATAACTAAATGAAGTGTGTAAAAACTTGCAATTCCATTTTTGAGAACTGGGAGGAAAGTACAAGGTGTATGTGGCTAAACAGAGATTGGATGTCCTAGTAAAGTAGTAAATTGAAATATTAAATTGGTCTAAATTAGTCTCTTTCATTTATGTCATCTGCTTCAAGTTAATTTACTAAACTATGCCTTGCTATCCATATTTGTCTCAGAAAATCAAATGCAAACTTACTAGTTATTTTGAGTAACAGAATCACTTTACCTTTATATAAAATATTCTTGAATAAGGTAGGCATCTTAGCTGGTATTATAAAAACAAGGTTATGCCTATTCATATCTGCAAATTGCAGTTATCTGCATCCATTTTCTAGTAACTTGGCATTCTTTGTAATTTAGCAGAAACAGAAAAAAGAAATTGGCAAGTTATAAGAGGTCAACTAGGGCACTAGAATGAAAGCAAAATGGGTTTATAGACATTCCTTATCTGGATTTTCGGTTTTTTCAAAAATATCGTAGGGTTAGAACAGTTTTATCTTTCTAAAATATTTTATTTCTGCAGACATTTTACTATCAAGTAAAATAACAGTGCAGGAAATATCTGTGGTGAAATATGCTCAGAGAATATCAAGAACCCAACAGTTCAATCCTAAGTGACACATATTCTTTACTGTTGGAGTAAAATAGCAATCTTTCACTCACTCTCATACTTTTCATGACGAGTTACTTATCCTATACACACTTTCTTTTTTTTGTTAATTTGCTACTAACTACATTAGTCTTTATCAGGTAGTGTCAGTATTTAACATGTCTTAGAATCTTCTCTAAAAGCAATAAGCAAACTGTCTTAATGCTGTATCTATCTTCAAACTATTTTTTTCTTGTCCTCTTTTCTAAACTCTTACTTTAAAAGTGCCATAAATGAACATTTGCCAATAATAAAATAGTCCTGGCTATGAAAATCTGGGCTTGCTCTATTTTTTTTTCTTTCAGTTCTATTACGTGAAACATTTAATGATAAGCGGGTGTGTTCACTTGTTTATATTTCTACTTCTTTCTAATGTAACATGATCTACAATAAAAAAAATATTCATAGGTTTGCTGTCTTTCTGAATATTACAGATACAATATAAAATCATAGTTTCACACAACTAAATTCTTAGGTTATAGGTTGCATTTGCCTCTCCATACCGCTATTTTCTGGCGTCAATATTAAATGTGTTGGAAGAAATATCCATCTGGGTTCAGTTCCAAATGGGAAGAAAGAGAGAGGGAGAGAGATTTATTATTATTATTATTATTATTATTATTATTATTATTATTATTATTATTAGATTTGTAGGCCTCCCTCCACAGACTCGGGGCGGCTCACAGCAGTGATAAAACAGTATACAATGACAAATCTAATATTAAGTCTAAAATAACAATTTTACATTAAAAACCTAAAAAAACTTTACAGTATATAAAACATGCACACAAACATTCCATACATAAAGCTACATAGGCAAGGGGAGATATCTCAGTTCCCCCATGCCTGATGGCAGAGGTGGGTTTTAAGAAGTTTATGAAAGGCAAGGTGGGTGGGGGCAGTCCTGATGTCCGGGGGGAGCTGGTTCCAGAGGGCTGGGGCCGCTACAGAGAAGGCTCTTCCCCTGGGTCCCGCCAGCCGACATTGTTTAGTCGACGGGACCCGGAGAAGGCCAACTGTGGGACCTAACCGGCCCCTAACCAATATCCTTTCTCCGGCCCCGCCTTGGAGCTTCCTGTTCCTGTGTAAGAAATGTACACTGATTGGTTGTCAGACTCTCATGGCGCCATGCAGGGACAACTTTGTAGATTGTCCCAGGTCTAGTTGAATCTTGTTGGGCGATGATGTAATGAAGGGGCATTGGGCAATTCCTACTATGGCTTAATAATGTCCTGGTTTTGATCTTGAGTGAGGGCTAATTCTATCATGTCCTGAGGCCCATGTCCTTTGTGTTGTAGATAAGCTGGCCCAGCCTTTATCTTGGCACGAAAATATCTACTGGGGTGGAGGTGGGGGACAGGGAGCTGAGGCTCTGAGTTTATCGTGAAACATATTTCTCCTTTAGGGAAAATATAATATTCTGCCTTTTTAATATTTCCAAGAATATTTCATTTTCCTAGGAGAGGGGTGGGTGCTAAATTCCCACAAATGTTAGTATGTTAGTAGCAACATTTGGAAGTGGGACTAGCTTACGATTAGAAACAAAGCTTCAAAGTTATTTAGTAAAGGTATTTCATGATTAGCTAATATGTGAATGTAGAAATTCAACGTGAAGAAGAGTTGAAAAATGGCATTATTATACAAAAGCATTTTTGCCATCTTTTGACCCTCTCCCATGAAATACAGGTGAAGCTCGAAAAATTAGAATATTGTGCAAAAGTTCATTTATTTCAGTAATGCAACTAAAAAGTGAAACGTAATACTGTATATGAGACTCATTACATGAGTCAAGGAAAGATAGTTCAAGCCATAATTTGTCATAATTGTGATGATTATGGAGTACAGCTCATGAAAATCCCAAATCCACCATTTCAGAAAATTAAAATATTACATGCAATCAATAAAAAATGGATTGTACATAGAACAATATCCGACCTCTGAAAAGTATAAGCATGCATATGTTCTCAGTACAGTGGTACCTCTACCTAAGAATGCCTCTACTTAAGAGCTTTTCTAGATAAGAACCGGGTGTTCAAGATTTTTTTGCCTTTTCTCAAGAACCATTTTCTAGTTAAGAACCCGAGCTTGGAAAAATTTCCCAGGATTTGAGAGCGGCACTTAAGGAGGCTTTGGCAGTCCAGAGCGAACGAAGTATTTTCCTTTCTCTGGGCGCTTGAAAAGGGAATGAACCACTTCGATGTGGCGACTCCCTCGCGGTGCCTCCCATACACCTGGCGTGAGGTTGCCTCCCACGGAAAGGCAAAAGGGGGCACTTCGCTCCGGCTGGATCAACTCGGCTTCAGCCAAACCGAGGAGACACTACAGTGAAGGAAAGGCGCTAGCTACAAAGCGAGCGAGCAAGAAGAGAGAGGAGCCCTTCAGCATGGGAAGGAAGAGGAAGCAGGTAGCAGCAGCAGCCACCTTTCGGTCAAAGGAGCGGGAGGTTCCCTCCTCATGCCCACCTGGGTTTCTCTCTCTGGCGCAATGTATGGGAGGCAGCCTCGTGCCGGGTGTATGGGAGGCATGTGCTCCTCCTTGCCGCCTCAGTCCCTCTTTTTTTTTAAGCCTTAAAGTTTTGGATTTTTTTAAATTCCCCTCACCTCACCTTCTTCCTTCAGCAATGGCTGTCCTCCTCTTCTTCTTCCTCCTCCTCTCACCCAAATTCTGAGCTTTTATTTCTTTCCTAATGGGCTTGCACCCATTATTTGCTTTTACATTGATTCCTATGGGAAAAATTGCTTCTTCTTACAAACTTTTCTACTTAAGAACCTGGTCACGGAACTAATTAAGTTCTTAAGTAGAGGTACCACTGTATTGGTTTGGGCCTCTTTTGCAGCAATTACTGCCTCAATATGGCGTGGCATGGAAGATATCAACCTGTGGCACTGCTGAGGTGGTATGGAAGACCAGGATGCTTCAACAGTGGCCTTCAGCTCTTCTGCATTATTCTATGTCATGTCTCTCATCTTTCTCTTGGCAATGCCCCATAGATTCTTTATGGGGTTCAGGTCAGGTGAGTTTGCTGGCCACTCAAGCACATAATCCCATGGTCATTTAATCAGGTTTTGGTGCTTTTGGCAGTGTGGGAAGGTGCCTATTCTGCTGGAAAATTGAAGTCAGCCTCCCCATAAAGCTCGGTTTTGGAAGGAAGCATGAAGTTCTCAAAATCTCCCAGAAGACAGCTGCATTGACCCTGGACTTAATGAAGCACAGTGGACCAACACCAGCAGATGTCATGGCTCCCCAAATGAACATAGACTGGAAACTTCACACTAGACTTCAAGCATCTTGCTCTGTGTGCCTCTCCATTCTTCCTCCATACTCTGGGTCCTTGGTTTCCAATTGAGATGCAAACCTTTTCACAGGCTGTGTTGATTATACATTATATTTCTCAGTATCAATTGCTAAAACAATTAGGAAAATGTTTTTCTAAGAGGCATCTGGTTTGTCACTAAAGGAGGGAAATTTATTAGATTTGTATTCTTCTTTATTTGTACAACTTGAGACAAGAACTACTGCATCCTCTTGCCTAGAGAAGAACAATCCAGTGGGTGGGTTGAATTGAAAGTGAATGGGTGGATCAAAATAATCCAATCATTTTTCATGTCTAAGAAAGAACTAAACTCACAGTCTCTCATTTTTTTTAGTTCAGACCCTTGATTATCACAGCAAACCATTTAAGCCTTTGATCAGATCCAGCTCAATCCTTTAATTGTGTTCTTAGAAATGGGAAAAGTTACTGGAATCTCAGAAATTATAAAGTCCATTTTCAGGCTATTATTCCATCAGATGTCATTCTAATACTGTCAACATTAAACTAAATTATCAAATGTGATACATGTTTTATTCCAGACATTTTTTTAAATTCCAAGTAACATTTCCAGTCTCTATTCAGACAAATCCTAAATTTCAATTTTATTCTCTGAGCATCCAACTAATTTCCAAAAATGTCCTGACAAAAGTCTACAATGGTGGAAAAGATGGAAGCAAAAAAAGATGACCCGCAGCAAGGTGGATGGATTCAGTTATCATGGCGATGGATGTACAACTGAAACATCTGGAAGACTGGATTGGGGACAGACTGTCCTAGACAACATCTGTCTATATACTTGCCAAGAGTTAATATTGACCTAATGGCACATAATCAGTCAAAGTATTGGGGTAATGCTGCTTATTCCAGGACAATGTTGTCGTCCTATTTACTGTTACTTTTGAATTAACTCAGTAATTATTGCTATCACAGTAGTTTGTCCTTAACTTAATATACTTTCATTCCACCATTCATTGTAATGTTTCTTTCCCCAATCCCAAAATCTTCAACCTTACATTATCTACAGTCGACCTCTCCCCTTTTCTAAGAGGTCTGTGTAAGGGGCGTGCATAAGTGCACCATTGTGCCTACCGTTCCTGTCCTAATGTCTTTTTATCTTTTCGATCTCTAATTTATACTTATATTATGTTAAACATACTACAATACAATACTATATTTGCATGACAAATAAATAAATAAAAATAAAATAATAAAAATGTTTGTCTCCATGATTTGAGGTGTAGCATAAATTTACAAGACACCTTACTTAACTAGCGTCATAAATCCTTCCAGCATCTGCATGTTTTAGTGCAAGTGATATCTAGCAGTCTGAAGCCGATTATTCTGATAGCAGACTCATCCATCATGTTTTATTCATGCGCAAATGTTAAATTTTTACTTTTATTCCACTCATAATAGAGACACCAGTACATACACTTGGATACCCTCCAAACTATAATGTTTCCTTTGGTACTTCTGCAATCAAATTACTTTGATTCCAAACCATCTCTTAACTGTATTTTTCAAATTCAATTAATATTCTGACGATTTTTATCTCACTTCACATCTAAACTTGTAAGGGGTAAAAACCTAGGAAAAAAAATAAAATAAAATGAGCTAAAATACAATATATGTGCAAAGCAAGTTGCCAAACCAAGTCAAATAAACTGTCACCAAATTTCAGAGTGTATCTGCAAGTACATAGCATACATAAAAATCAACCAGAGCATCTGAAAATGTTTAAAGAGGGAGACTATCATAGCACTCTGGATGTCCCAATAGGAACATTTTTTTAAAAAGGCTGTTTATGCACACTTTATCACATGGGCAGTGTCACACATTAGCAATGTTCCTGAAAGGAAGGCATTAAAAGGCACCAGAGTGAACACTCTGCAGTGCCTTAGCTTAGAACAGTATGTCACAATACCATGCTGCCTAGGATAATGTAACCAGATCCCCAACTTGAGCACTTTTCTTGTGCTCCTATCTATAAGTCTGATTCAACAGCTCTTTTGCTCTGTTGATATCAATATTTTGGGATATCTTTCTCTGCAGCATTTTCCTCTTCCCAAAAGTAGCAGGTCAATTTTTAAAAATTTTTTAAAGTCCTCATAAATCCTCAGCTAAAGATCTATTACAGAGCTGTTAAGAGTATTTATTTATTTATTGGATTTTTAGGCCATCCTTCTCCAGCGGATTCAGGGCGACTTACACAATATAATCAATATAAAGTACAAAATATAGAAACCCAATGTAAAACCTAATCTAAACCCCCCCAAATTAAAAACAATTTAACTAAAATCCAGTCATAATCATTAACTCATACCATCAGCCGGAGCAAGAAGGCAATGCTCAACAACCCCAGGTCTGCCAGCAAAGATGTGTTTTTAGAGCCTTACAAAAGGCCAGGAAGGTGGGGACGGCATGAATCTCTGGGAGGAGTTGGTTCCAAAGGGCCAGAGCTGCCACAGAGAAGGCCCTTCCCCTGGGCTCCACCAGGCAGGGATGGACCATGAGCCAGAACGGCGGGAACATGTTGGAAAAGTGTTTTCCACCAAGGTGTTTCTTCAATTTAGTGAACAGAACCCATTTTGTCCCATACTGTCTTGACATTACATCCTCTCCATAAACTGAAATGATTTCGTGATGGACCACCGCAGTGTTCATGACCTTAGCATTCAGGTAGCGTATTATAGCATGCACTTCACACTTGGAGGAAAACAGAATGAGGACGCTCATTTCTGTCACCATAACGCCAGACCACAACGCCTGACCACTGACACTGCTCGTTGACTTCTGCTGGCTTCCCGTTACATGATAGTAATACCAACTTCCCTGCAAGAGCTATGTGTCTTGCAACCTTTCTTTCTGGATAACCCTCTTATATACACCACACCACACATCTTTGTGTGCACTTTTTCTTGTTGTTAATTATTTTTCCCTCGGATGAAATAATTCTTGTTTGGTAGTAATAGCATTTAATAGTCATGAATCATCAATGCAATTCAACCATCTTTAAAAAAAAAAAAAAAAAAGAGGTGGGTGGGAGTGAATTTTAAATTTTACAACCAGTTGTCGTTGCCATGTGTTCAGAATGACACTGACTTCTGAATAAGTTCAGAAGAGGGCAACCAGATGGTTCCAGGCATGTGGAAACAAGCCCCAGGAGGAACAGTTGAAGTAAGTGACAAGTTTCAGTGCAAGAGAAGATTTGTATAAGATGCCTATTTCCTTTTTCAGTTTCTGTTTTCTCCTACCTTCATCCTCTCAAAACTATTGTACCCACCTTCTCGTCACAGGAACAGAAAATGTCCAATTGCTCTTCTCTTTCCCTCATATCATGGCTTGCCCGTAGTACTGTATTCCAGTCCTTAGAAGTGCTTTCACGTGATGCTGTAATTCACGATGAACTCTAATATGCATGCGCGTGCACGTGCAGCCCTTATCTAAAACTATAAAATAATTAATCTAGAGCTTAGGACTTCGGAGCAGCCTTGGGCCATCAAGGCAGTTTCCCGAGGACTGAGATCGTAGCTCATTGCGCAGGAGGTGCTTTGCACGGAAATACCGTTGCAGAGACAGGTATGGGGGGGGGGAACCAGGAGGGACTGAAAGGCGTGGCAGGAAAAAGACGCCAGCCTCCAATCCAATGATACCCTAGAGGCCTGGGGGGAGGGGGGAGAAGCTTCTGTCTTCCACGCTATTGGTGGAGCAAGCTGCCTTTTACGCGGCGTGGCACCCAATGTGGAACGCAGTGGGATGAAAGGCGAGAGGCGGCCTCTCCCTGCACCCCCCCCCCCATCCCGCCGTGTGCGTGAGTGTCTGGGTAGCTGCTGGGTAACTAGCAGTTCACGTGTTGTTTTGCTCTTCGCGGGGACGAGCAAAGTGCGAGAAGTAACTCGCTGCGTCCGTGGTGCTGAAACTGACGGAGCCTGCGCAGTAGCCTCGGGCGGACAGAGGCGAAGGAGCGCGAGCTGACGGTAAAGAGCCGACCCAGGAGATACCGGGGACAGGTGCCGCGCGCCGCGGAAACTCGGGGCTCGCCCACCTTGGAATACCGTCCCGTCCTGGGGGATGGCGGCCTCCCCCGCACCGGAATCGCCCAGCAGTTCCTCGGCTGGCCCCAATCTCAACAACAACAACAACAACAACAACAACCAGCAGCAGCAGCAGCAACAACAGGAGCAGCAGCAGCCCCCGCCGGGCGTGCGCAAGTGCGGCTACCTTCGCAAGCAGAAGCATGGCCACAAGCGCTTCTTCGTGCTTCGCGCCCCTGATGGCGGGGCGGCCGCGGGGGAGGAGGCGTCGCCGCAGCAGCCCGCCCGGCTGGAGTACTACGAGAGCGAGAAGAAGTGGCGGAGTAAGTCCACGGCTCCCAAGCGGACCATTGCTCTCGACGCCTGCCTCAACGTTCACAAGCGGGCCGACGCCAAGCACAAGCACCTCATCGCCCTCTACACGCGCGACGAGTACTTCGCCTTGGCGGCTGAAAGCGAGCCGGAGCAGGAGGCTTGGTACCAAGCGATCACGGAGCTGCTCCACGAGAGCCAGGCCGCGGCACAGGGCTCGCTCCGGCACCCGTCCCACTTGGCCTCCTGCGAGGACTTCAGCTCCGGCCACCCGGGCTGCAGGCCCCCCGCGCCCGCCGCCTACCGCGAGGTGTGGCAGGTGACGCTGAAGCCGAAGGGACTCGGGCAGAGCCGCAACCTGACGGGCGTGCACCGCCTGTGCCTGGCGGCGCACACGGTCGGGCTGGTGCGGCTCAACTGCGACCGGCCTTGCGTGACGCTGCAGCTTATGAACATCCGCCGGTGCGGCCACTCGGACAGCTTTTTCTTCATGGAGCTCGGGCGCTCGGCTTCCACGGGGCCCGGCGAGCTCTGGATGCAAGCCGACGACTCGGTGGTGGCGCAGAACATCCATGAGACCATCCTGGAGGCCATGAAGGCGCTGCGGGAGCTCGTAGAGTTCCGCCCGCGGAGCAAGAGCCAGTCCTCGTCCTCCTCGTCCGGGGGCGCCACCACGGTCGGCGTGAATGCGGGTGGCGGCGGCGGCGGCGGCGGGGCATTATCGTCTATGTGCAGCCGGCCCATCTCCGTTCCCGGCCGCCGCCATCACGCCCATCACCCGCTGGCGCCTCTGCCCCCCAGCCAGACTGGCCTCCTCCGCCGATCGCGCACGGACATCTTGACTGTAGCAGGGAGCAGCGGCAGCAGCAGCAGCAGTAGCAGCAGCCACGGCAGCCGGGTGCGGACGGCCAGCGAGAGCGATGGAATTAGGGCTGACTCGCTGTCTGGCAGCCCCCTGAGCCCCGAAACGGGGCAAATAACCCCACACAGCCTTGGAGTCAGAGGGGCCCCCAGCCCGCTCGGAGGGCAAGCAGCGATCCACTCTGGTGGCTCCCTAGCTTTAGGGCATTCTTCCTTCCTGGGACCAAAGTTGACCGCAGAGCCAAGCTTGGCCTCTCAACGCTTATCTAGTTGCAGCGCTTCTGGTTCTGGTTCCCCTAGTGACCTAGCTGGTTTCATGACTTTTGAGGAATTAGGCTCCAGTCCAGCTGGAGACCTACTGCCTCTCTCATCTTCTTCAGCAACAAGCCACCCCAGCAACACACCTGAGACTCCTCCTGGCTGGCAGTTGGATGGTTACATTGCTATGGAGCGGGAACCCCTTCGCCATCAGCCATACCTTTGCGGAGAGGACAAGGTTCCCAGGAAGCGCACTTACTCTTTGACAACACCAGTACACCAAGGCTCCTTGCCTCCTCCAGTTTCTTCTGCCTCCCTCGACGAGTACACTCTCATGCAGGCCACCTTTTCAAGAGCGGGATATTCACCAAAGACAACCTATACTCCTTATCCCGAGGATTATTGTGATGTGGACATTGGCTGTAGTGGCATCGGCAGTGATAGGCCACACTTAGGTTGCAGTGTGCCTAAGGGGGATGGCTATATGCCCATGAGTCCCAGCATATCATCTGTTGTGTCGTTGCAGACTGATTCTGATGGCTATATGTCTATGCACCCCACCAGTGTGTCAACCCCACAGCAGATTGCACAGTCTTATTCCTACAAAATCAACAGGGAGAGTTCTCCAGATAATTGTGGTTACATGCATATGTGGGGTACCAGAACTAGGCTGCCTGGAGAGAGCCCAGAAGAAAGATTGGCCAGCGATGACTACATCAGCATGTCCCCTTTGCTTTTGCCTCCTTCTGCTTCAGACTCACCTATGCTCTCTACTGACCATTTCAGTGCTCTGAGGCTTGGAAATCAGTCTGGTTACTTGGGTAGCCTACTGCATGCATGCCAACAGTCCGATTCCCATGGTGAGAGAAAGGACAGTGACCAGTACGTACTTATGAACTCTCCAACAGGCAGACAGAATTACACTCCCAAGGGGAAATTCTTTCTTGCTCCATGCAACAATACTGCAGTGCATTTATCCATGCAACACAATCAAACTGAGACCTCTTTCAATCAAAAGACAGGCAATACCCAGCCCAGTCACCCTTCTCTGGGGCTTTTGCTACCCATCATGACTGAACAGCCTCTTCTAAAAGAATCTCAGAGCTCCAGTGGAGATTATGTTGATATTGGCTACTCACTGGTGCCAACCTACAAGGGTTTATCTTCTCTGTTTAACCCTGGCTTAGGTGGGCATAATGGCTCAAGGATTTCCAGTTATATGAACCTCAATTTTGATAGTCCACAGACAAATCCCATCTCTCTAGGGCCCTTGGAAGAAATACTTATGCCAGGATCTTGTCCTAACCCCAAGAAGCTAGACAAGCATTATTTAAAGGTTGGAATGCAGATGGCTTGCCTTTCCAGCCCGACTTCTGAAGCTGGTGACTATGCAGAGATGATTTTTAACACTGCCACCGCACCACCACAGCCCATCTCACACAAGCCAGAAAGTGTTTGTGTGACTGGTCCTGGCCCTGGACTGAAGCAACTTACCCTTCCTGAAGTGGAGACTTTTGTCTTTGCTAGTCCTCCTTTTGATCCCAATCATGGAGCCAAAGTCATTCGTGTTGATCCTCAGGGGCGTCGAAGACACAGCTCAGAAACTTTCTTATCTACTACCACCGTGACTCCTGTTTCCCCTTCCTTTGCACACCATCCTAAGCGGCAGAATTCAGCCTCTGTAGAAAATGTGTCCCTCAGGAAAAATGAAGGTTTGGGGGGAGAGGAACAGAACAGCAGCCCCATGTGCCGGGAAACCTCAGCTGGCTTCCAGAATGGCCTCAACTACATTGCAGTTGATGCATTGGATGGAAGTGACCTTGCAGTTGGAGACCAAGTTGAGCACAAAGACAGGTATACTCTCAATGGAAATATCAACAGTACTTATGCCAGTATAAGTGTTCTGGCCCAGCATCTGAAAAAAACATCTTTAGTGAAAGGTAAGTTTACAAACTTACTCATGTTTCCCTTTCAATAACTGAGCTTTTGAAAGAGCCCTTAGAGCCAAAGAAAGTACAAATTCAAAATGCTTTGTCTATTTACTTAAAATGTTTTTGCTAAGTTGTGGAGATGCTAGTTTAAGGTTAGGTGAAAGTATTCCAAATCCAAATTTGTGAGTCTCAGTGCATTATTATTGCTTAGTTCAGTAACATGTTGATACTCCAATTGACTAATTCCTACTGGAAGAGGACGTCATTCAGAGTAAGTAAGTAAATTCTCCTTACAGTGGAGCTGGGTTCCTGGTGATTTCATAAACATGACCGTGAAGTTTTCTTGGCAGCAGAATGGAACTCTTTTTGCCACTTCCTTCTATCAGGATGTTTTTTCAACTTTTTCAATCTAATCTGCTGCATTTGCGATATCCTCAGGTGAACTCTTTCCCAAATACTAATCGAGGACTACCATATCCTACCAAAACATCAGACAAGTATTAAAGGGAGTTTAGAGATAGTATACAGTATTTTGCTACTGGATTAGAAGTCCACTAGTTTTAGATACCCTAGTCTTAATGGACCAGATCTAATTCTGCTTTGATTTTTGAGATGAGCAAAGCTGGCTAGGTTCAGAGTAAACATAAATAAAATTGTTTTTGGATCTTTTTATTTTGCTATAGAGATCTTAAACAAGTCATGCTTTTATTCTCTTGTATGTTTTCTCCCATTGGGGAATTTTTATTGCTCTACTCTGTTATGGAACGGTAGCACAATTTATATTTATTTTAGTAAAAATGAGAAAAATAAGAGAAAAAAATATCAGATATGATGAATGGACAATATGTACACCATATATAATACAAGAGATGTAAACAAACCCCCAAAATGTATATCAAAAACACTTACTAAGGATTGCTCAAAAGTGCTCTTCCTTGGGCCTAAAAAAAAAAACCCTAATCCAATAGATTCAGATGTTGACAAAAATGGGCCTCAAGCATTCACTTCTGTCAATTGAATGTACATTTATTAGCCAAGGGTTATATGATAATTAGTTTTGTTCCTTCCCAAATATGAAGTTCATGTAATTACTGATACTTTGATAATTCAGTGTGGTTAATTATTATGGAATAGTTACATTATTTTTATGTGCAGTGGTATGCATTTTTGTTGCAAGTTTCAAATAAAGCCACACAATAACATTGTGTGGCTTTATTTGAAACTTGCAACAAAAATGCATACCACTGCACATAAAAATAATGTAACTATTCCATAATAATTAACCACACTGAATAACAAACATTGAATTGTTTGTTATGAAAACCTGGAATAGTTAATACAAAATACACTTTCAGTGTTATCTATTAATGTTAACTTTAAAATTATACCCATGCCAAATCATAATAAGGAAAACATAGGGAAAATACTATCATTTAACAGAATAGCTATAGTAATCAATAGAAGGAATTGTAAGTTTGGTGTATCTCACAGAAATTTGCAGTTAGGTTTTGTCTAGTACAAAATTTGTAACAAATAAAAAACTGAAGTAACCATGAACTTGAAAGTGTATAAAGTAATGTCACGTTTGCGTGTTTGCCTTTTCCCCAGCTACATGTTATTTTGCTCCTTGATTCAGCAGTGCTTGCTCCTGTTCAAGTTTATTCAAGTTTATAAACTTGCTCCTGTTCAAGTTTGTTCTTTGAACTTGCTGAACTAAATAAGGTCAAGTACTTTTTGCAAGATAAGCAAGACACTGAGGCAATGCATTCATCTAATATTCATCAGTCCTCATCTGTACAATGCTGTGTTGTTTTTAGTCACTTCCAAGTGACTAAGAGCTGTGCATTTGTCATTTAAAAGAATCAAAGAACTATGGTGGGATGATCTTTGTCTACTGTGATTTTTAAGATCTGCACCCTCTGTTTCAGTTCAGTTCAAAAAATAAAATAAATATCTTTAATATCTAAAAATCTTTGTCAGATAATAGCATACAAAATAGATGTGTACAGATAGTCCTCAACTTAGGACAATGTATTTAATAAAACTTTAAAAAAACCAATAAAAAGAAAAATATTTCTTATTTGTTTCATAGCTGGCAAGAAAATGTGTACCTTTTTTAAAGAATCTACGGTTAATTCTGTGAATACAAGTAAAATGTTGCATTGAAAATGGAAGGACTATATAATAGTAATTTATGCCTACTTCATCTATGGACTGTGACTATATATATATATATACATACATACATACATACATACATACATACATACATACATACATACATATACATATATACTATATGGTAATGGTAAAATCTATTCCTAATTGACCAGACCCTGAAAATACTCATAAATGACTTTATGACAAGTTGAAAACATCAAAGAGGATGCTACAGAACACTTTCATCTCCAAATCAGAGCCAAAACCATAGCTGAATCAGAATTTGAGTATTTTAATCCTCTCTTGGTGAAAGCCGTGGCAGTAACTGAGCTAGTTATATGGGGGAATGGATATGGGGGAAGGGATTCTACTGCATGCACCGTAACAGATTCAATAATGGTTGAACCAGCAGAAACTTCTCATAACTTTGCAAGTAATCATCGGAGCCATTAAGATGCACAAGTGGCTATAATAATTATCAGTATAATCAGGGATTAATAGGTATGACTACACATAATCAGGCATCGCACCATGTGGGGCATCATACAGTGTGCAGGCAAGTGTCAGCTTTTCTAAATAGATCAGATTGGCAAGTAACCTCCACTGGAAGACCAGAATTGTATTTTATGAGAAAGACTGCAATGATATAATCTTGCAAGCCTGCCCATGTCTTCTGTCCCCTCCCTCTTGTAGCCAGAGCAGTGAAAGGAGGGCTGGTCTGAGTTTCTTTGTAATACTCTTCTGCTTCTTTGGACCTAACGCACATTTCCTCTGCATCTTGTGTTTCTCTAACAGCATCTCAATTCTTTCTCCATAGTCATTTCCTTGACTTCCTACAACAGGTCATATGGTGATGGCACTTGCTGAACCAGGATTCTTTACTCAGCTTGTGTCTATTCATATGGTATGGGAAAGTCATGTGGGGAATCTTGGAGGAAGGAATAGATACTGCTGTTCCCAGTAATGGGCAGCCAAAAATTTTACTGCCACACTGTGGGTGTGGCTTATTTTGGGGGTGTGGCTTGATGGTCACGTGACTGGGTAGGAGTGGCTTGCGGGCATGTGACCAGGTGGGAGTGGCTTGAACAATCATCATTGTTCAAGTGAACTGTTAAGTCCTCGACTTACAACCTCACCAGTGTTGCTCTTTGGGGTGACAATTTGCTTCGCGTTTCCTGCGCTCTCCTTCCTGGGTCACTCCCTGCCTAAGGCTGGGTAGCTAGCCGAATGGGTGCCAATCAGCTGTTGAAAAAAGATGGGGGAGGAAATGGGCCCCCTGTGCTGGTCTCCCTGCCGCTTTCTGAGGAGGAGGGGGGAGGGTGGATGGTCAGCTGGAGCTGGGCAAACAGCTTCATTTATGTTGTGAGCTGCCTTGAGTCCTCGGAGAGGGGCGGCATACAAATCCAATAAATAAATAAATTTCCACTGGTGGAACTGTGTTCCACTCCATCCTGCCTGCTGCCCAGCCCTGGCTGTTCCCCCAAAGCTCATACACGAAACAGAAGCTCTAGGAAAAAAGAGAGACACTCCTGTTTTCCTGGAATTCTTCCTCCAGATCCGTCTCCTTCCCAAGTCCCAGCCTCAGCCCAAATTAGGGGGAGGAAACTGGATATTTTCCCATTAGCAAAAAAAATCCACCAATCACTGCACCTTAGCTTGCCCTACAGTAAATTACTAAAACGGCACCATTCACAATTTTTGTTAACACTGTGTATCACAATCTGATCATTTTGACAGAGTAAATTTGTTCTGGCATAATTTATACTATCTTAAGGAATGGAGGTTACTAAATTAAACTGGCTTGCAGGATGTCTCTAGTCAACCACTGAGTCTTCACAGCATGAAATTTTAATACAGAAAAACATATTATAAAACATTATGAAAATAACTTAATTCAGTCTAGCCTTTTGCTCATGGTTGTGCTATCAACCTGTTTACCTCTTGCTCTTCCTGAATGCTCTTGATGTCCATAGGATGAGTGGTGCTCTCAGTCAGTCTGTTCATATATTGGTCATTAGAGCTGAATGATGCTTTGGTAACAGCTGAGAAATTTTACAGTTGTTTTAAAGAGTTGCCAAAAGAGACAACTTTCTTCCTATACATTCTAAGTATATTTTCTAAATTTGCATTGGCATCCTTCAGTCTTGAAAGACCATGGTATCATGCTCTGGATTCTAAATTTTCTAAATTTTCCTAATGCGTTGTAGAGCACCAATATGAATCACATTGGTGTCTCAATATTCATAATTTTGTTACAAACCATAGAAATGGATGATATCTAGTCCCTGAATATCATAATAGTGTTTGAGCTTGAGCTTGGATTGTTGGTTTATTACTTGCACATTTATCATGTTTCTTTTCTTTGTCAAATTGGCCTTTGAGAACCTATAATAAAAAAACTGTACAAAGTAAAATGACAAGAAGCTGTGAAGGATAGGAAAAGGACACCGTAAACTACATTTTCTCTTTCCCAAATAGCACGTAGTAAAGAAATCAGATAATTCAGAGAAGATCCTTTTGTGTTGCCTGAAATTATTGCTCACTTATGTTTATTTTAGCTTTAGTAGAGGAAGTGGATAGTTTTTCTTCTGATATCCTCTTCCTGGTTCTAGGAGGAGAATTGTGGCAGTGATACTACTGAAGGGAAACTTAGTGTAATGTTACGTTTAATGTTCAATGTGCAACATCTTCTGTAGCAGCTAATATTTCAGGAGCAATTCTGAATTCCTAAGATGGTTCCTTAGAAATCAGCTCTGAGGAGGATAGACATGCCTACATTAATCCGTAATTGGAAAAAATAGTAAATTAGTACATAAGGATAGTCTGTGCATTTGGTTGCTTTTGATTAGAACTTACTGATTTGGGTTTTTTTCCCTTTCCAGAATGAAGAAACCAGTTTCACTCTTATACTTGGTAGAACTGTCATCATTTTAGATTTAAGCTGCTATAAGATCCATTTTTCTCCCTACTTCATGTAGCTTTCAGAACATTTCTTCATTATTATTAGAGAAGAAGCAACCTGTCCCATTTATCAGGATCTTTTGCAACACTACGCCGCTGTTTGCATAAATTGTGCTCAGCGTGATATCTTTTAGGACTTTGGACCTCGGCTGATGGACTGTGATCATTGTCTTTTCAGTACCAATGAACTGTACTTAACTCTTCAGCATGTTGAGAGGTTCTGCTTGCACATGCTACAGCAGTGAAATTTGGTGTTTACTAGCATATTTTCAAACCTCTACAGCACTACCTCAGTTAAAAGTCAAATTGGATTTGTATTGTGGTTTAGGATGGCTGACATTTCCTTTCTCTCAGTGGCATAGTACAGTTGTCAGCCTTATCAAATCTATCAAGAACCCTGCTACTGTCTGACTGCTTCGTTTACTTACATGCAAACCCAAAATAGGACCTGAAAAACCTAAAGCCAAGATGGAACATGAGAGATTAGATTTTTATCATTATATTTCTGGTAATATAAAATCTCCTATGGAAGCAGCAAAACTTGGTATTGGATTTGGATATCACACTATACCTCTGACATAATTGTTTGATAGTTTCTTTTAAAGTTCTGCAGACTTCAGAGATGTTTTATCCTATTTGTATGCTTATGTTTACCAGCTACTCTTGGTATTAGCTTATTTTCTTGCAACAAAAATTTAGAAATGAAGGGTAATACATGTCAAAAAGATGGCAAACTTTTGTACAAAATTCTACATATTATTCAGTAAAGCTGAATATTTTTCTTCAACAAGAAATAATTTCCATTTTAAAAAATATATAATATTTGGGGAGGGAATAAAATTTTCATTGTCTTCTAAAGATAATTCATAAGAACATGCATATTCAGTATTTTGAAAATAACAGTGTCATGACTGCTATTTTTACATATCTTCAGAGCTTTGATGGTCCTCCGTGTGTTGCTTCTGATCCATTTTTGATTGAAGAGACTTTTTAAAAATATATTGTTATCATTACTAAGAGCAACCATACATTTTTCCTTGAACATCGTGTTTAAGCAATGAATACAATGTCACCAGAAGCAGTAATTTCTATCTTTACTAAACTATTGCTCAGGATAATCAAAATTCTCCTGCTTTCATGCTGAGCATTGGGACAGGGGGCTCTGTAGAATGATGCATCTGAATGTAATCTCTGCTTGCTCAGAGTGTTTTTGAGGGAATGGGAGGAGAGTATATGTTGAAGAATGAAATTGTCAAATAAAAATAATAAGTAGCCCACATTTCTGCAAATTGCATTTTGTCTGCAATTTCTAATATTTCTAATTGTGGAAATTGTTATCCAAAAATCTTGAAAGCACTTAATTGTGGGAGAAATGTCATAAATTGAATTAATGAAGATAGCTGGATATTATGTCCTCAAGTAATGGAGCACTGCATCTGAATGGCTTTGGGGAGGAAAGTCAGTTCCTGATACCATAATAGTCAATTTAGTTAGTTTCTAAAATAATCAAGCTTGAATATATACTGACATTGTCAATACTTTACATTTCACAAAGGCATATGCAAATAGTTACATTCTTAATCTAGTTTACAATATGAAACCAAAATGTATAAATGTTAAATTTGCTAACACTTTGCTATGTATATTGGGTCTTTGTACATTCTGCCTGATTTTATCTTAAATTTTAAATATTTTTTGCTATGTAACATTAACAGTTATAAGCATTGTTTTCTTTTTAGAAATATAATTGTTTCTGGACATTGATATAGTAAATATATTTCTTGGCATTGTGCTAAGGCAAAACACTTAATTTATCTTGCTGTGTCTTCCAATGCACACTATGTATATAGAAATAATCAGTGATGCTGCTGGGGAAGAGAAAACATGGAACTAAAATTTAGTCATTAGTCTTTACTGATCTTGGCTGCTATCCTTAATAGCCATATGCAATAAAATATTATTTATTGAAGCATTAAAATCATTGAAGAGCTGTTCTTTTTTTTAAATCAAAATTGTTCTGTGTATTACAGCTTTCTGCTATGTTTTTTGGAGTGTCTTGCTCAGCCTGCTCATTAGTAAAAATAATCAATTCTGTTTTCCACTTGAAAATGTGCACTCTAGTCCTGGGAAAATACTTTCAGATTTGGAAACAGTCTTTTATTAGAATAGTAATTTTAAACAAATATATTTTATCAATCTCTGTAGTGATGACATTACTTCAGAAAAATAATTGTCAACAACCTTTTTAGCAAATGAACATCTCTGCCAGTGTTACCACTTGGGGTAAGTAACATCTCCAGAAACTATTAATTTTTTCATCTTAATGATTTTTTATTATTTATAGCCATGATTTTATTTGTATTTCGAGAAGTTGTATTTAGTAGCTATCGGTTTGCTTCCCCAGGCAGCTTACAGTGAAACAATTATAATACCATTTAAACATTAAAATGATAAAACAATAAATAATTACCAGTTAAAAATGTGGATAAAATTTGATTAACCATAATGGAAAGGAAGAGAAGAAAATTTCCCTGAGGAGGAGATGGGGGTCTGACCAATCCATTAACCATCTCCAAGACAATTCCACTATCAATTTTATCCAGATATCAGGGTTTGACACTAGAAATCCTTGATCTAATAAAATTTTTATTTTATTTGTAAAATCTTGTTTATTAAACTTTAATTAAGTCTGAAATGTTTACTTTTCACGGTGTGCAAAGGGGCCATTTCTGCCATCATTCTATCAATCATAGAATATTCTGATCACTTTAGAAAAAGAAATGCTGCAAAACAATTATCTGTAAGAACAAGACTTGCATAATAGTGTATTTTCAAACATAAATTGTACTGAGTGAGTTCTGTGAAAGATTAAGGAGGGGAGATCACAAACATGGTCTCTGCATTCACTCAGCCATCCATTTTTTTCCTTGATGTGTTCTTCTCTTCTCATTGGTTATAACATCATCACAACCTGTCATCAGCAACATTGACAAGGGCTCCAGACAGATGGCAGGTGGCCTTCTTTTTCTAATCATAGATACATAAAATTAAACTCCCTGCCTACCCCAAAGTCAGCCCAACCTATGTCACTTGCTTACCAGCACAAGAAAAATAATAATGAATTCTCCTTCCCTCTTAATTGTCCATACTGCAAATCATGTTTGTTTGTATGCATGCGCGTGTCATGAACTACGTAGAACCAAGTGCCTTTATAAGTGTGTAGGAATTAATAAAGAAATTAAGATTGCTTTGCTCAGCTGTAAAGCATTGAGCTGTATCTCAAATTTCTTTGGTGTGAGACTTCTAGAGTAAACACAACATAAGAATCATATTTGCAAATCTTGGCAGGCAAAGGGAAAGTAAGTGCTTAATAACTTCAGCAAAGCGTTCGCCTTAAAAAGATCTAGGCCACCAATCCCTGTATTAGAGGTATGTCACTTGTACTATTTTTATTCTATTTTTTCCCATCAAGGCCTGATAAATATTGATGCATTGTGAATAGAATTTTCTCTATATATGAATCACTGGCTACAAATTGGTATAAATGAAAATAGTACACTAAAAGATGAAGACAGAAAAAGGAAAACAAATGCCAGTGCTGCTGGTCCAAGTTTGAGAGATTACAAGCATTTCCATGCAGATATAAAGCATTTCCATGCAGAGTGTAATGCATTTCTGGGTAGAATTTCTAAAGGAATATTCTAACACTGACAGTTAAGCATGGAAATATATGATGCCGTTTGCAACCATGTTCCCTTATAAGAACCTTCTTGTTAGGTGCAGCAACAAAACTGGTACAGAGATAAGCCAAATATAGAAAATGATCTCTTCTTCAAAGTAATATCAGTAATTCTGAATTTTTATCCAAGGAAAAACAGTCACATTATAGTCATTGATTTGTCTGACCAAAAACTTTTTGAACCTCTCAAAAACTTTTAAATTCAATTACGGTACTTTGTGTACACTGGAAATTTTAGTTTTGCATTTACAATAAACTATTACCTTTCATTTTATTGCCAGTTTTCTATCATTACTGTGTTGCTCCTTAAGCAGAGATTTTTTTCTAGCTAACAGATTCCATGGTCTGAAAAAAATTGAAAGCTGTTGTACCTGACAATAGAATTAAGTTTAATTAAGATTTTTTCCATTATTTAAATTGTATGACAGATAGTTCTGCACATGACTACTTTGAGTTCAGCAGAACTTAGTCCCAAGATATACCTTTATCACTTCTTGATAAGAAAACTATCAATATGTTTTCATCTTCTAAACAATGTTTTGTTGTAACTAATTAATAATTTTAAATTGTATAATTTTACAAATTCAAGTGTCTAACGACATGGAGAGGGAAGGAGAGAGAGGGAGGGAAAGAATGTGAAAGAGAATTTGGCACAACTCTGACCAAACTCTTAATCCATCATTCCCTATACTTCTATCATTTGGATACCTGAGGTAATTCCTAGAAGACATTTTTCATTTAAATTTCATCCATGTTCTTCAGTCTTTTTGCATGGGGATTTTATTTGTTTAGAAGCCCACATCAGAATTCACAATGTTTAGCTACTAAGCAGCAGGTTTTTGCCGTAGGTCATATCAGACACGTTGTTGTAGCACATGAGTACTGTATAAAATAATGTTATTATTTTATTATTTATTAGCGGAATTTTTTTTTTCAGGCAAGGAGCTTCTTTTCAACCACAGGATGGCCTCCTGAGTCTTCTTCTGGGTCATGATTGTCAAAAAAAGAAACTGGGTAGAAAGAAGAGTTACTCTGAGGACAGATGCACAACTTGGGTATATCTAACATGTAATTGGAGCACAAAGGAAGCTGAAGACACATGGGAAGTGCTCCTCATTCACAACTCCCTGCCTCTCTGTTGAGAGACTAAACAATTCCTCCTAAATTCTGAGCAAACAGATGTTCCAGGAGGTAAGTTGCAATAATCTTTTTTTTTTTGAGGAAGTGGTACTCTAAATTAATCCTGTCTCCCTCACTTCTTTTAATGTGAAATTTTAATACCCATCTCCATTTGACACACAAAGAGACTTGTATAAAAACAATGTAATGACTGCTTCACTGCATACAGTACAGCTTGGCCCTTAAATCATATCAAGGGATATTCCCACAGTTAATGTGTCTATGGTAGTAAACATGATTATGTTCCTAAACTTGAAAAACTGAAGAATACCTGTGTTGAGAGAGAGCAACTAATCCATTCCGCAGTGGCCAGTTGTCTACAAACATCAGACTGACATATATATTGAGCCATATTGAGCCCACTACTCACCCAACTTCCTTGGTCCAGATTGTACCATTCAGACACAGGTTTATCAAAATGCCAAAGCATTGGAACCATTACAAAAATGTTTAATTCCTTTCTTTACAGCCATTTTTCCTGGTTAAATTTTTCCCCAAGCTTCTGGTTGCTCTACAGAGGAAATCTTCCCTAAGAAACATACCTTCATTAAATAAGGGATAGTAATTTTGATTGGAGACAAGAGATAGATAGATAGATAGATAGATAGATAGATAGATAGATAGATAGATAGATAGATAGATAGATAGATAGATATATGTTCCTGCTTCCTAGTGGCATTTCTCTTTCCATGGATGGATTACAAGGAGAACAAAGAGATCCACCATGCCACATGAAATCCTTCCCCCCTCCCCGCTTGTTGCAACTTCTAGCCTCCATGGTTTTACCAAGAAAATCCAGGAACAAACCCATTTTTATGGGAAACAAAGAAAATTGTGTCCTAAGTCTATGATAGTTTTAATGTGTTTGTGGTTCATGATATTCTCCTGAAAAGAGGAACATTGTTTGAACAATCCTAGAACTTCTCCATAAATGATAGACATCACCTTGTCCAGAGTGGTTCTCTATTTACCAAAACAAGTATTATAAAAAAAACCTATTAACTCTTGAACTATACATTGATTCCCCAAACCCAAAAACTGATTTTTAAAAAGCAGGGGATTTCCTAAACAATACATGGCTTGGTTCTGGAAATAATAGCATTGAATCTGAAGACAAACACTTTTACCTTGGTTGATTATTTTAAAAAATTAATAGATTCAGACAATTTTTCCAATGATGCATTTTATGTCCTTTTAATGGGAGTACATATGTAAAGGAATGTGCTAGCACCAGAAACTACAAGTGCAATATAAACACCATCCAATGTATTCCCCATTGTGTGCCTGCTTACTCTTTTGTAATCCTTTCCTCTCTAATCTCTGCTCAGAAAGAGCCTCAGCCTTTTTCAACCACTAGAACCATGAGTTTTTAGAACCACTATAAGAGCTTCTAGAATGGGAATGCATGCAAGTTGATCAGAAAGAAGAAAGTTCAAATATACTGGAAATTTGTTAAGTCAGTCTTATATACATGTACATGAAAGAGAGGGCATGCTGCCAACCAGTCACACTTCTAGGCAGAAGTGTAGCCAGTTTATAGAGGAACCTTCATAGTTTTGGGAACAGAAATACAAGGAAGGAATAATCGAGAACATGAGCTTCCTACAAGGACAAAATCCTTAGATGATACTGGCTAATTCCCTCAATTGACTGCCTCCTGTACTGCTTCCCTTGCCTACTGAATTATAGAGTAACCATGTTATTTTGTTTGTTTATTTCATTGGAAACTTCCTTAGCCAACACAGGGGATGGGAAATGTTTACTTTAGAATGCACTAAGACTGGAAAGCACAAGAAATTAAATGAACAAACATATATTTATGAATTCCAAACAAGTACTCCAGGAAAAAATAAACAATGAGCTCAATGATCTAAACCACAGTGACTGCCACTTTCATCTCTGTCCTTAAACACCAGTCTTTTAGCAATCCTTTCTGACATTTTCATACAAGGTCCTTTAATTGTACCCTGACAACACAGATCTTCCCCTGCAAGCCACAGATTTGTTCTCCCCTCATTTCCAGCATGACTTTAAGCTGGTATAATGTGTATCTTAAACTAATATCTCTCCACAGATCTACAGCAATGCTTGGCCACCATTACCTTGGAGAAAAGGTTAATTGATTATTGCTATGTGTGAACCTGGTCTTTATGGGGGAACCAACTACCACATTTTTCAGTGTATAAGATGCACCTAGATTTTAGAGGAGGAAAAAAGTATTCTGAACCAAATGGTGTAGTATTAAATAGTAATAGTAGAATAGAATCGAATAGAATTCTTTATTGGCCAAGTGTGATTGGACACACAAAGAATTTGTCTTGGTGCAGATGCTCTCAATGTACATAAAAGAAAATATAGATTTTCGGAAAGAAGTGTTTTACAGGATATTATCTTTTCTTAGATAGGAACATCCTGTCTTCTGGTATTCACAAACTGGTAACCATGCATTACAAAAGCAATTATACACTGGCTGCCTGTTAGTTAGTCAGGTTTAAGATTGTTAGCTAAACTGAAGCCAATTGCTTAGCAGTTCAATATCCTTGTTATAGGGTGATAACTAAAAATAAATCATAGAATTCTGCTGCTTGTGCTACAATCCATATTTCATTTATAAACATCTTGAATTTAAGAAGACCTTCTCAACAGCTGAACATTCCTGTAGGTGTTCTTCCCATTTGATGCCTAAGGTACCTGTGTTGGGTTTTTCTGGAATTGGATACAGAATCCAGGAATGAACTTTTGCGACAGAGTTTACTTTGGAACATGGTGCCTGTATCCCACATAGTGTCTGTCTGCCCGAGTCAGTTTTGATTCCTGGCTACTTCTTGGACTAGGCCTTCCAGTTTTCTTGGCAAGGTTTTCAGTAATGGCTTGTTCTTCCTCCTTTTTAGGGCTGAGAGAGAGAGAGAGTGTCTTGGGCCAAGATCACTCAACAGTTTCACCCCAAGCCTGGTGGCATAAATGAGTGTTAAGACTCTTGCAGAAGACGAGGATAGGGCAATGCAAATCTCTGGGGGGAGCTGATTCCAGAGGGCCGGAGCCCCCACAGAGAAGTTGCAGACTCTCTCTGAAGGGGCCAAAAGCTCTCCCCTAGAGTAATGGACGGACAGATAGAATTGTCCTAGGGAGGCAAAACCCACAGCCACTCCGTCTTGTCAAGGCTGAGTCTGAGTCTGTTAACATCCATCCAGACCCTAACAGCCTCCAGGCACATCACTTCCACTGCTTCACTGAGTGGACACAGGGTGGAGATGTATAGCTGAGTATCATCAGCATACTGATGATAACTCATCCTGTGCCCTTGGATGATCTTACCCAGTGGTTTCATGTAAACATTAAACAGCAGGAGAGAGAGGACCGACCTCTGAGGAACCCCACAAGGGAGGGACCAGGGTAT